>NC_091229.1:1936387-1978771 GCF_040958095.1 Procambarus clarkii
GAAAATTCACAAAAACGTGGAAAACGGCAAAATATTCCCTAATTCGATGATATTTTGTTTAAGTCACATAAAGGAAAAGGGGATGATAAACGTCAAAATATTGCTAAATTCGATGATTTTTCGAAGGAAACAAAAGGCAAGAAAACTTGCTTAAAATGCAATATTATGCGAAATTCTGAGATTTGAAGGCCAAATCACATATTGTGATACTACATGAAATAGCATCGAAATATTGGTAAAAATGAATATATTTACGTTATATCAAACTACATGAAAAACGTGAAAAAAGTCAATATATAACCATATATGAGGATTTTAACTTCAAATCATAGAGCGAGGTTTCGTATTATTTAGATCCAAGAAAAGACATATGACAGTGTTGTTACCAATACAAATGATAAAAATCAATGTGTTTTCATTGGTATTAACTAAAATGTTCCTGATTTTCCGTTTATATTACCGATGGAAGATGTACACGAAAATCGCTCTATTCCAGCTGAAACGTCGATATATGCAATAAAAACAGAACTTCTCCCCTTTTCAATATGTTACTCAGTATTTTAACGAGAAACAAATAGTTGATTGAAAATGAAGTATTTAAAGTTATTATCTAATCAATTATGTGTTTGCATAATTTTTATCGTATATATATGAATTAATACCCATAGACTGAAAATTCACAGAAACGTGGAAAACGGCAA
Source organism: Procambarus clarkii (assembly GCF_040958095.1). Classification (NCBI taxonomy): domain Eukaryota; kingdom Metazoa; phylum Arthropoda; class Malacostraca; order Decapoda; family Cambaridae; genus Procambarus; species Procambarus clarkii. The sequence goes on from NC_091229.1 coordinate 1,937,089, forward strand.
AATATTGCCTAATTCGATGATATTTTATTTAAGTCACATAAAGGAAAAGGGGATGATAAACGTCAAAATATTGCTAAATTCGATGATTTTTCGTACGAAACAAAAGGCAAGAAAACTTGCTTAAAATGCAATATTATGCAAAATTCTGAGATTTGAACGCCAAATCACATATCGTGAAACTACATGAAATAGTATCGAAATATTGGTAAAAATGAATATATTTACGTAATATCAAACTACATGAAAAACGTGAAAAAAGTCAATATTTAACCATATTTGAGGATTTTAACTTCAAATCATAGAGCGAGGTTTCGCATTATTTAGATCCAAGAATAGACATATGACAATGTTGTTTCCAATACAAATTATAAAAATCAATGTGTTTTCATTAGAATTAACTAAAATGTTCTTGACTTTCCGTTTATATTACCGAGGGAAGATGTACACGTAAAACCGCTCTAATCCGGCTGAAACGTCGATATATGCAATAAAAACAGAACTTCTCCCCTTTTCATTATCTTACTCAGTATTTTAACGAGAAACAAATAGATGATTGAAAATGAAGTATTTAAGGTTATTATCTAATCAATTATGTGTTTGCATCATTTTTATCGTATATATATGAATTAATTCCCATAGACTGAAAATTCACAGAAACGTGGAAAACGGCAAAATATTGCCTAATTCGATGATATTTTATTTAAGTCACATAAAGGAAAAGGGGATGATAAACGTCAAAATATTGCTAAATTCGATGATTTTTCGTACGAAACAAAAGGCAATAAAACTTGCTTAAAATGCAATATTATGCAAAATTCTGAGATTTGAAGGCCAAATCACATATCGTGATACTACATGAAATAGTATCGAAATATTGGTAAAAATGAATATATTTACATAATATCAAACTACATGAAAAACGTGAAAAAAGTCAATATTTAACCATATTTGAGGATTTTAACTTCAAATCATAGAGCGAGGTTTCGTATTATTTAGATCCAAGAATAGGCATATGACAATGTTGTTTCCAATACAAATTATAAAAATCAATGTGTTTTCATTAGAATTAACTAAAATGTTCTTGACTTTCCGTTTATATTACCGAGGGAAGATGTACACGTAAAACCGCTCTAATCCGGCTGAAACGTCGATATATGCAATAAAAACCGAACTTCTCCCCTTTTCATTATCTTACTCAGTATTTTAACGAGAAACAAATAGATGATTGAAAATGAAGTATTTAAGGTTATTATCTAATCAATTATGTGTTTGCATCATTTTTATCGTATATATATGAATTAATACCCATAGACTGAAAATTCACAAAAACGTGGAAAACGGCAAAATATTCCCTAATTCGATGATATTTTGTTTAAGTCACATAAAGGAAAAGGGGATGATAAACGTCAAAATATTGCCAAATTCGATGATTTTTCGTACGAAACAAAAGGCAAGAAAACTTGCTTAAAATGCAATATTATGCGAAATTCTGAGATTTGAAGGCCAAATCACATATTGTGATACTACATGAAATAGCATCGAAATATTGGTAAAAATGAATATATTTACGTTATATCAAACTACATGAAAAACGTGAAAAAAGTCAATATATAACCATATATGAGGATTTTAACTTCAAATCATAGAGCGAGGTTTCGTATTATTTAGATCCAAGAAAAGACATATGACAGTGTTGTTACCAATACAAATGATAAAAATCAATGTGTTTTCATTGGTATTAACTAAAATGTTCCTGATTTTCCGTTTATATTACCGATGGAAGATGTACACGAAAATCGCTATATTCCAGCTGAAACGTCGATATATGCAATAAAAACAGAACTTCTCCCCTTTTCAATATGTTACTCAGTATTTTAACGAGAAACAAATAGTTGATTGAAAATGAAGTATTTAAAGTTATTATCTAATCAATTATGTGTTTGCATAATTTTTATCGTATATATATGAATTAATACCCATAGACTGAAAATTCACAGAAACGTGGAAAACGGCAAAATATTGCCTAATTCGATGATATTTTATTTAAGTCACATAAAGGAAAAGGGGATGATAAACGTCAAAATATTGCTAAATTCGATGATTTTTCGAACGAAACAAAAGGCAAGAAAACTTGCTTAAAATGCAATATTATGCAAAATTCTGAGATTTGAAGGCCAAATCACATATCGTGATACTACATGAAATAGTATCGAAATATTGGTAAAAATGAATATATTTACATAATATCAAACTACATGAAAAACGTGAAAAAAGTCAATATTTAACCATATTTGAGGATTTTAACTTCAAATCATAGAGCGAGGTTTCGTATTATTTAGATCCAAGAATAGACATATGACAATGTTGTTTCCAATACAAATTATAAAAATCAATGTGTTTTCATTAGAATTAACTAAAATGTTCTTGACTTTCCGTTTATATTACCGAGGGAAGATGTACACGTAAAACCGCTCTAATCCGGCTGAAACGTCGATATATGCAATAAAAACCGAACTTCTCCCCTTTTCATTATCTTACTCAGTATTTTAACGAGAAACAAATAGATGATTGAAAATGAAGTATTTAAGGTTATTATCTAATCAATTATGTGTTTGCATCATTTTTATCGTATATATATGAATTAATACCCATAGACTGAAAATTCACAAAAACGTGGAAAACGGCAAAATATTCCCTAATTCGATGATATTTTGTTTAAGTCACATAAAGGAAAAGGGGATGATAAACGTCAAAATATTGCTAAATTCGATGATTTTTCGTACGAAACAAAAGGCAAGAAAACTTGCTTAAAATGCAATATTATGCGAAATTCTGAGATTTGAAGGCCAAATCACATATTGTGATACTACATGAAATAGCATCGAAATATTGGTAAAAATGAATATATTTACGTTATATCAAACTACATGAAAAACGTGAAAAAAGTCAATATATAACCATATATGAGGATTTTATCTTCAAATCATAGAGCGAGGTTTCGTATTATTTAGATCCAAGAAAAGACATATGACAGTGTTGTTACCAATACAAATGATAAAAATCAATGTGTTTTCATTGGTATTAACTAAAATGTTCCTGATTTTCCGTTTATATTACCGATGGAAGATGTACACGAAAATCGCTCTATTCCAGCTGAAACGTCGATATATGCAATAAAAACAGAACTTCTCCCCTTTTCAATATGTTACTCAGTATTTTAACGAGAAACAAATAGTTGATTGAAAATGAAGTATTTAAAGTTATTATCTAATCAATTATGTGTTTGCATAATTTTTATCGTATATATATGAATTAATACCCATAGACTGAAAATTCACAGAAACGTGGAAAACGGCAAAATATTGCCTAATTCGATGATATTTTATTTAAGTCACATAAAGGAAAAGGGGATGATAAACGTCAAAATATTGCTAAATTCGATGATTTTTCGTACGAAACAAAAGGCAAGAAAACTTGCTTAAAATGCAATATTATGCAAAATTCTGAGATTTGAACGCCAAATCACATATCGTGAAACTACATGAAATAGTATCGAAATATTGGTAAAAATGAATATATTTACGTAATATCAAACTACATGAAAAACGTGAAAAAAGTCAATATTTAACCATATTTGAGGATTTTAACTTCAAATCATAGAGCGAGGTTTCGCATTATTTAGATCCAAGAATAGACATATGACAATGTTGTTTCCAATACAAATTATAAAAATCAATGTGTTTTCATTAGAATTAACTAAAATGTTCTTGACTTTCCGTTTATATTACCGAGGGAAGATGTACACGTAAAACCGCTCTAATCCGGCTGAAACGTCGATATATGCAATAAAAACAGAACTTCTCCCCTTTTCATTATCTTACTCAGTATTTTAACGAGAAACAAATAGATGATTGAAAATGAAGTATTTAAGGTTATTATCTAATCAATTATGTGTTTGCATCATTTTTATCGTATATATATGAATTAATTCCCATAGACTGAAAATTCACAGAAACGTGGAAAACGGCAAAATATTGCCTAATTCGATGATATTTTATTTAAGTCACATAAAGGAAAAGGGGATGATAAACGTCAAAATATTGCTAAATTCGATGATTTTTCGTACGAAACAAAAGGCAATAAAACTTGCTTAAAATGCAATATTATGCAAAATTCTGAGATTTGAAGGCCAAATCACATATCGTGATACTACATGAAATAGTATCGAAATATTGGTAAAAATGAATATATTTACATAATATCAAACTACATGAAAAACGTGAAAAAAGTCAATATTTAACCATATTTGAGGATTTTAACTTCAAATCATAGAGCGAGGTTTCGTATTATTTAGATCCAAGAATAGACATATGACAATGTTGTTTCCAATACAAATTATAAAAATCAATGTGTTTTCATTAGAATTAACTAAAATGTTCTTGACTTTCCGTTTATATTACCGAGGGAAGATGTACACGTAAAACCGCTCTAATCCGGCTGAAACGTCGATATATGCAATAAAAACCGAACTTCTCCCCTTTTCATTATCTTACTCAGTATTTTAACGAGAAACAAATAGATGATTGAAAATGAAGTATTTAAGGTTATTATCTAATCAATTATGTGTTTGCATCATTTTTATCGTATATATATGAATTAATACCCATAGACTGAAAATTCACAAAAACGTGGAAAACGGCAAAATATTCCCTAATTCGATGATATTTTGTTTAAGTCACATAAAGGAAAAGGGGATGATAAACGTCAAAATATTGCTAAATTCGATGATTTTTCGTACGAAACAAAAGGCAAGAAAACTTGCTTAAAATGCAATATTATGCGAAATTCTGAGATTTGAAGGCCAAATCACATATTGTGATACTACATGAAATAGCATCGAAATATTGGTAAAAATGAATATATTTACGTTATATCAAACTACATGAAAAACGTGAAAAAAGTCAATATATAACCATATATGAGGATTTTATCTTCAAATCATAGAGCGAGGTTTCGTATTATTTAGATCCAAGAAAAGACATATGACAGTGTTGTTACCAATACAAATGATAAAAATCAATGTGTTTTCATTGGTATTAACTAAAATGTTCCTGATTTTCCGTTTATATTACCGATGGAAGATGTACACGAAAATCGCTCTATTCCAGCTGAAACGACGATATATGCAATAAAAACAGAACTTCTCCCCTTTTCAATATGTTACTCAGTATTTTAACTAGAAACAAATAGTTGATTGAAAATGAAGTATTTAAAGTTATTATCTAATCAATTATGTGTTTGCATAATTTTTATCGTATATATATGAATTAATACCCATAGACTGAAAATTCACAGAAACGTGGAAAACGGCAAAATATTGCCTAATTCGATGATATTTTATTTAAGTCACATAAAGGAAAAGGGGATGATAAACGTCAAAATATTGCTAAATTCGATGATTTTTCGTACGAAACAAAAGGCAAGAAAACTTGCTTAAAATGCAATATTATGCGAAATTCTGAGATTTGAAGGCCAAATCACATATCGTGATACTACATGAAATAGAATCTAAATATTGGTAAAAATGAATATATATACGTAGTATCAAACTACATGAAAAACGTGAAAAAAGTCACTATTTAACCATATTTGAGGATTTTAACTTCAAATCATAGAGCGAGGTTTCGTATTATTTAGATCCAAGAAAAGACATATGGCAGTGTTGTTTCCAATACAAATGATAAAAATCAATGTGTTTTCATTAGTATTAACTAAAATGTTCCTGATTTTCTGTTTATATTACCGATGGAAGATGTACACGAAAATCGCTCTATTCCGGCTGAAACGTCGATATATGCAATAAAAACAGAACTTCTCCCCTTTTCAATATCTTACTCAGTATTTTAACGAGAAACAAATAGTTGATTGAAAATGAAGAATTAAGGTTATTATCTAATCAATTATGTGTTTGCATAATTTTTATCGTATATATATGAATTAATACCCATAGACTGAAAATTCACAAAAACGTGGAAAACGGCAAAATATTGCCTAATTCGATGATATTTTGTTTAAGTCACACAAAGGAAAAGGGGATGATAAACGTCAAAATATTGCTAAATTCGATGATTTTTCGTACGAAACAAAATGCAAGAAAACTTGCTTAAAATGCAATATTATGCGAAATTCTGAGATTTGAAGGCCAAATCACATATCGTGATACTACATGAAATAGAATCGAAATATTGGTAAAACTCAATATATTTACGTAGTATCAAACTACATGAAAAACGTGAAAAAGTCACTATTTAACCATATTTGAGGATTTTAACTTCAAATCATAGAGAGAGGTTTCGTATTATTTAGATCCAAGAAAAGACATATGACAATGTTGTTTCCAATACAAATGATAAAAATGAATGTGTTTTCATTAGAATTAACTAAAATGTTCCTGATTTTCGTTTATATTACCGAGGGAAGATGTACACGTAAAACCGCTCTAATCTGGCTGAAACGTCGATATATGCAATAAAAACCGAACTTCTCCCCTTTTCAATATCTTACTCAGTACTTTACGAGAAACAAATAGATGATTGAAAATGAAGTATTTAAGGTTATTATCTAATCAATTATGTGTTTGCATAATTTTTATCGTATATATATGAAATAATACCCATAGAGGGAAAATTCACAAAAACGTGGAAAAACCGCAAAATATTGCCTAATTCGATGATATTTTGTTTAAATCAAATAAAGGAAAAGGGGATGATAAACGTCAAAATATTGCTAAATTCGATGATTTTTCGTACGAAACAAAAGGCAAGAAAACTTGCTTAAAATGCAATATTATGCGAAATTCTGAGATTTGAAGGCCAAATCACATATCGTGATACTACATGAAATAGAATCGAAATATTGGTAAAACTCAATATATTTACGTAGTATCAAACTACATGAAAAACGTGAAAAAAGTCACTATTTAACCATATTTGAGGATTTTAACTTCAAATCATAGAGCGAGGTTTCGTATTATTTAGATCCAAGAAAAGACATATGACAATGTTGTGTCCAATACAAATGATAAAAATCAATGTTTTTTCATAAGTATTAACTAAAATGTTCCTGATTTTCCGTTTATATTACCGATGGAAGATGTGCATGAAAATCGCTCTATTCCGGCTGACACGTCGATATATGCAATAAAAATAGAACTTCTCCCCTTTTCAATATCTTACTCAGTATTTTAACGAGAAACAAATAGTTGATTGAAAATGAAGTATTTAAGGTTATTATCTAATCAATTATGTGTTTGCATCATTTTTATCGTATATATATGAATTAATACCCATAGACTGAAAATTCACAGAAACGTGGAAAACGGCAAAATATTGCCTAATTCGATGATATTTTGTTTAAGTCACATAAAGGAAAAGGGGATGAAATATTGCTAAATTCGATGATTTTTCGTACGAAACAAAAGGCAAGAAAACTTGCTTAAAATGCAATATTATGCAAAATTCTGAGATTTGAAGGCCAAATCACATATCGTGATACTACCTGAAATAGTATCGAAATATTGGTAAAAATGAAAAATATTTACGTAATATCAAACTACATGAAAAACGTGAAAAAAGTCAATATTTAACCATATTTGAGGATTTTAACTTCAAATCATAGAGCGAGGTTTCGTATTATTTAGATCCAAGAATAGACATATGACAATGTTGTTTCCAATACAAATTATAAAAATCAATGTGTTTTCATTAGAATTAACTAAAATGTTCTTGACTTTCCGTTTATATTACCGAGGGAAGATGTACACGTAAAACCGCTCTAATCCGGTTGAAACGTCGATATATGCAACAAAAACCGAACTTCTCCCCTTTTCATTATCTTACTCAGTATTTTAACGAGAAACAAATAGATGATTGAAAATGAAGTATTTAAGGTTATTATCTAATCAATTATGTGTTTGCATCATTTTTATCGTATATATATGAATTAATACCCATAGACTGAAAATTCACAAAAACGTGGAAAACGGCAAAATATTCCCTAATTCGATGATATTTTGTTTAAGTCACATAAAGGAAAAGGGGATGATAAACGTCAAAATATTGCTAAATTCGATGATTTTTCGTACGAAACAAAAGGCAAGAAAACTTGCTTAAAATGCAATATTATGCGAAATTCTGAGATTTGAAGGCCAAATCACATATTGTGATACTACATGAAATAGCATCGAAATATTGTTAAAAATGAATATATTTACGTTATATCAAACTACATGAAAAACGTGAAAAAAGTCAATATTTAACCATATATGAGGATTTTAACTTCAAATCATAGAGCGAGGTTTCGTATTATTTAGATCCATGAAAAGACATATGACAGTGTTGTTACCAATACAATTGATAAAAATCAATGTGTTTTCATTGGTATTAACTAAAATGTTCCTGATTTTCCGTTTATATTACCGATGGAAGATGTACACGAAAATCGCTCTATTCCAGCTGAAACGTCGATATATGCAATAAAAACAGAACTTCTCCCCTTTTCAATATCTTACTCAGTATTTTAACGAGAAACAAATAGTTGATTGAAAATGAAGTATTTAAAGTTATTATCTAATCAATTATGTGTTTGCATAATTTTTATCGTATATATATGAATTAATACCCATAGACTGAAAATTCACAGAAACGTGGAAAACGGCAAAATATTGCCTAATTCGATGATATTTTATTTAAGTCACATAAAGGAAAAGGGGATGATAAACGTCAAAATAATGCTAAATTCGATGATTTTTCGTACGAAACAAAAGGCAAGAAAACTTGCTTAAAATGCAATATTATGCAAAATTCTGAGATTTGAACGCCAAATCACATATCGTGATACTACATGAAATAGTATCGAAATATTGGTATAAATGAAAAATATTTACGTAATATCAAACTACATGAAAAACGTGAAAAAAGTCAATATTTAACCATATTTGAGGATTTTAACTTCAAATCATAGAGCGAGGTTTCGTATTATTTAGATCCAAGAATAGACATATGACAATGTTGTTTCCAATACAAATTATAAAAATCAATGTGTTTTCATTAGAATTAACTAAAATGTTCTTGACTTTCCGTTTATATTACCGAGGGAAGATGTACACGTAAAACCGCTCTAATCCGGCTGAAACGTCGATATATGCAATAAAAACCGAACTTCTCCACTTTTCATTATCTTACTCAGTATTTTAACGAGAAACAAATAGATGATTGAAAATGAAGTATTTAAGGTTATTATCTAATCAATTATGTGTTTGCATCATTTTTATCGTATATATATGAATTAATACCCATAGGCTGAAAATTCACAAAAACGTGGAAAACGGCAAAATATTCCCTAATTCGATGATATTTTGTTTAAGTCACATAAAGGAAAAGGGGATGATAAACGTCAAAATATTGCTAAATTCGATGATTTTTCGTACGAAACAGAAGGCAAGAAAACTTGCTTAAAATGCAATATTATGCGAAATTCTGAGATTTGAAGGCCAAATCACATATCGTGATACTACATGAAATAGTATCGAAATATTGGTAAAAATGAATATATTTACGTTATATCAAACTACATGAAAAACGTGAAAAAAGTCAATATTTAACCATATATGAGGATTTTAACTTCAAATCATAGAGCGAGGTTTCGTATTATTTAGATCCAAGAAAAGACATATGACAGTGTTGTTACCAATACAAATGATAAAAATCAATGTGGTTTCATTGGTATTAACTAAAATGTTCCTGATTTTCCGTTTATATTACCGATGGAAGATGTACACGAAAATCGCTCTATTCCGGCTGAAACGTCGATATATGCAAAAAAAACAGAACTTCTCCCCTTTTCAATATCTTACTCAGTATTTTAACGAGAAACAAATAGTTAATTGAAAATGAAGTATTTAAGGTTATTATCTAATCAATTATGTGTTTGCATAATTTTTATCGTATATATATGAATTAATACCCATAGACTGAAAATTCACAAAAACGTGGAAAACGGCAAAATATTGCCTAATTCGATGATATTTTGTTTAAGTCACATAAAGGAAAAGGGGATGATAAACGTCAAAATATTGCTAAATTCGATGATTTTTCGTACGAAACAAAAGGCAAGAAAACTTGCTTAAAATGCAATATTATGCGAAATTCTGAGATTTGAAGGCCAAATCACATATCGTGATACTACATGAAATAGTATCGAAATATTGGTAAAAATGAATATATTTACTTTATATCAAACTACATGAAAAACGTGAAAAAAGTCAATATTTAACCATATATGAGGATTTTAACTTCAAATCATAGAGCGAGGTTTCGTATTATTTAGATCCAAGAAAAGACATATGACAGTGTTGTTACCAATACAAATGATAAAAATCAATGTGTTTTCATTGGTATTAACTAAAATGTTCCTGATTTTCCGTTTATATTACCGATGGAAGATGTACACGAAAATCGCTCTATTCCGGCTGAAACGTCGATATATGCAAAAAAAACAGAACTTCTCCCCTTTTCAATATCTTACTCAGTATTTTAACGAGAAACAAATAGTTCATTGAAAATGAAGTATTTAAGGTTATTATCTAATCAATTATGTGTTTGCATAATTTTTATCGTATATATATGAATTAATACCCATAGACTGAAAATTCACAAAAACGTGGAAAACGGCAAAATATTGCCTAATTCGATGATATTTTGTTTAAGTCACATAAAGGAAAAGGGGATGATAAACGTCAAAATATTGCTAAATTCGATGATTTTTCGAACGAAACAAAAGGCAAGAAAACTTGCTTAAAATGCAATATTATGCAAAATTCTGAGATTTGAACGCCAAATCACATATCGTGATACTACATGAAATAGTATCGAAATATTGGTAAAAATGAATATATTTACATAATATCAAACTACATGAAAAACGTGAAAAAAGTCAATATTTAACCATATTTGAGGATTTTAACTTCAAATCATAGAGCGAGGTTTCGTATTATTTAGATCCAAGAATAGACATATGACAATGTTGTTTCCAATACAAATTATAAAAATCAATGTGTTTTCATTAGAATTAACTAAAATGTTCTTGACTTTCCGTTTATATTACCGAGGGAAGATGTACACGTAAAACCGCTCTAATCCGGCTGAAACGTCGATATATGCAATAAAAACCGAACTTCTCCCCTTTTCATTATCTTACTCAGTATTTTAACGAGAAACAAATAGATGATTGAAAATGAAGTATTTAAGGTTATTATCTAATCAATTATGTGTTTGCATCATTTTTATCGTATATATATGAATTAATACCCATAGACTGAAAATTCACAAAAACGTGGAAAACGGCAAAATATTCCCTAATTCGATGATATTTTGTTTAAGTCACATAAAGGAAAAGGGGATGATAAACGTCAAAATATTGCTAAATTCGATGATTTTTCGTACGAAACAAAAGGCAAGAAAACTTGCTTAAAATGCAATATTATGCGAAATTCTGAGATTTGAAGGCCAAATCACATATTGTGATACTACATGAAATAGCATCGAAATATTGGTAAAAATGAATATATTTACGTTATATCAAACTACATGAAAAACGTGAAAAAAGTCAATATATAACCATATATGAGGATTTTATCTTCAAATCATAGAGCGAGGTTTCGTATTATTTAGATCCAAGAAAAGACATATGACAGTGTTGTTACCAATACAAATGATAAAAATCAATGTGTTTTCATTGGTATTAACTAAAATGTTCCTGATTTTCCGTTTATATTACCGATGGAAGATGTACACGAAAATCGCTCTATTCCAGCTGAAACGACGATATATGCAATAAAAACAGAACTTCTCCCCTTTTCAATATGTTACTCAGTATTTTAACTAGAAACAAATAGTTGATTGAAAATGAAGTATTTAAAGTTATTATCTAATCAATTATGTGTTTGCATAATTTTTATCGTATATATATGAATTAATACCCATAGACTGAAAATTCACAGAAACGTGGAAAACGGCAAAATATTGCCTAATTCGATGATATTTTATTTAAGTCACATAAAGGAAAAGGGGATGATAAACGTCAAAATATTGCTAAATTCGATGATTTTTCGTACGAAACAAAAGGCAAGAAAACTTGCTTAAAATGCAATATTATGCGAAATTCTGAGATTTGAAGGCCAAATCACATATCGTGATACTACATGAAATAGAATCTAAATATTGGTAAAAATGAATATATATACGTAGTATCAAACTACATGAAAAACGTGAAAAAAGTCACTATTTAACCATATTTGAGGATTTTAACTTCAAATCATAGAGCGAGGTTTCGTATTATTTAGATCCAAGAAAAGACATATGGCAGTGTTGTTTCCAATACAAATGATAAAAATCAATGTGTTTTCATTAGTATTAACTAAAATGTTCCTGATTTTCTGTTTATATTACCGATGGAAGATGTACACGAAAATCGCTCTATTCCGGCTGAAACGTCGATATATGCAATAAAAACAGAACTTCTCCCCTTTTCAATATCTTACTCAGTATTTTAACGAGAAACAAATAGTTGATTGAAAATGAAGAATTAAGGTTATTATCTAATCAATTATGTGTTTGCATAATTTTTATCGTATATATATGAATTAATACCCATAGACTGAAAATTCACAAAAACGTGGAAAACGGCAAAATATTGCCTAATTCGATGATATTTTGTTTAAGTCACACAAAGGAAAAGGGGATGATAAACGTCAAAATATTGCTAAATTCGATGATTTTTCGTACGAAACAAAATGCAAGAAAACTTGCTTAAAATGCAATATTATGCGAAATTCTGAGATTTGAAGGCCAAATCACATATCGTGATACTACATGAAATAGAATCGAAATATTGGTAAAACTCAATATATTTACGTAGTATCAAACTACATGAAAAACGTGAAAAAGTCACTATTTAACCATATTTGAGGATTTTAACTTCAAATCATAGAGAGAGGTTTCGTATTATTTAGATCCAAGAAAAGACATATGACAATGTTGTTTCCAATACAAATGATAAAAATGAATGTGTTTTCATTAGAATTAACTAAAATGTTCCTGATTTTCGTTTATATTACCGAGGGAAGATGTACACGTAAAACCGCTCTAATCTGGCTGAAACGTCGATATATGCAATAAAAACCGAACTTCTCCCCTTTTCAATATCTTACTCAGTACTTTACGAGAAACAAATAGATGATTGAAAATGAAGTATTTAAGGTTATTATCTAATCAATTATGTGTTTGCATAATTTTTATCGTATATATATGAAATAATACCCATAGAGGGAAAATTCACAAAAACGTGGAAAAACCGCAAAATATTGCCTAATTCGATGATATTTTGTTTAAATCAAATAAAGGAAAAGGGGATGATAAACGTCAAAATATTGCTAAATTCGATGATTTTTCGTACGAAACAAAAGGCAAGAAAACTTGCTTAAAATGCAATATTATGCGAAATTCTGAGATTTGAAGGCCAAATCACATATCGTGATACTACATGAAATAGAATCGAAATATTGGTAAAACTCAATATATTTACGTAGTATCAAACTACATGAAAAACGTGAAAAAAGTCACTATTTAACCATATTTGAGGATTTTAACTTCAAATCATAGAGCGAGGTTTCGTATTATTTAGATCCAAGAAAAGACATATGACAATGTTGTGTCCAATACAAATGATAAAAATCAATGTTTTTTCATAAGTATTAACTAAAATGTTCCTGATTTTCCGTTTATATTACCGATGGAAGATGTGCATGAAAATCGCTCTATTCCGGCTGACACGTCGATATATGCAATAAAAATAGAACTTCTCCCCTTTTCAATATCTTACTCAGTATTTTAACGAGAAACAAATAGTTGATTGAAAATGAAGTATTTAAGGTTATTATCTAATCAATTATGTGTTTGCATCATTTTTATCGTATATATATGAATTAATACCCATAGACTGAAAATTCACAGAAACGTGGAAAACGGCAAAATATTGCCTAATTCGATGATATTTTGTTTAAGTCACATAAAGGAAAAGGGGATGAAATATTGCTAAATTCGATGATTTTTCGTACGAAACAAAAGGCAAGAAAACTTGCTTAAAATGCAATATTATGCAAAATTCTGAGATTTGAAGGCCAAATCACATATCGTGATACTACCTGAAATAGTATCGAAATATTGGTAAAAATGAAAAATATTTACGTAATATCAAACTACATGAAAAACGTGAAAAAAGTCAATATTTAACCATATTTGAGGATTTTAACTTCAAATCATAGAGCGAGGTTTCGTATTATTTAGATCCAAGAATAGACATATGACAATGTTGTTTCCAATACAAATTATAAAAATCAATGTGTTTTCATTAGAATTAACTAAAATGTTCTTGACTTTCCGTTTATATTACCGAGGGAAGATGTACACGTAAAACCGCTCTAATCCGGTTGAAACGTCGATATATGCAACAAAAACCGAACTTCTCCCCTTTTCATTATCTTACTCAGTATTTTAACGAGAAACAAATAGATGATTGAAAATGAAGTATTTAAGGTTATTATCTAATCAATTATGTGTTTGCATCATTTTTATCGTATATATATGAATTAATACCCATAGACTGAAAATTCACAAAAACGTGGAAAACGGCAAAATATTCCCTAATTCGATGATATTTTGTTTAAGTCACATAAAGGAAAAGGGGATGATAAACGTCAAAATATTGCTAAATTCGATGATTTTTCGTACGAAACAAAAGGCAAGAAAACTTGCTTAAAATGCAATATTATGCGAAATTCTGAGATTTGAAGGCCAAATCACATATTGTGATACTACATGAAATAGCATCGAAATATTGTTAAAAATGAATATATTTACGTTATATCAAACTACATGAAAAACGTGAAAAAAGTCAATATTTAACCATATATGAGGATTTTAACTTCAAATCATAGAGCGAGGTTTCGTATTATTTAGATCCAAGAAAAGACATATGACAGTGTTGTTACCAATACAAATGATAAAAATCAATGTGTTTTCATTGGTATTAACTAAAATGTTCCTGATTTTCCGTTTATATTACCGATGGAAGATGTACACGAAAATCGCTCTATTCCAGCTGAAACGTCGATATATGCAATAAAAACAGAACTTCTCCCCTTTTCAATATCTTACTCAGTATTTTAACGAGAAACAAATAGTTGATTGAAAATGAAGTATTTAAAGTTATTATCTAATCAATTATGTGTTTGCATAATTTTTATCGTATATATATGAATTAATACCCATAGACTGAAAATTCACAGAAACGTGGAAAACGGCAAAATATTGCCTAATTCGATGATATTTTATTTAAGTCACATAAAGGAAAAGGGGATGATAAACGTCAAAATAATGCTAAATTCGATGATTTTTCGTACGAAACAAAAGGCAAGAAAACATGCTTAAAATGGAATATTATGCAAAATTCTGAGATTTGAACGCCAAATCACATATCGTGATACTACATGAAATAGTATCGAAATATTGGTATAAATGAAAAATATTTACGTAATATCAAACTACATGAAAAACGTGAAAAAAGTCAATATTTAACCATATTTGAGGATTTTAACTTCAAATCATAGAGCGAGGTTTCGTATTATTTAGATCCAAGAATAGACATATGACAATGTTGTTTCCAATACAAATTATAAAAATCAATGTGTTTTCATTAGAATTAACTAAAATGTTCTTGACTTTCCGTTTATATTACCGAGGGAAGATGTACACGTAAAACCGCTCTAATCCGGTTGAAACGTCGATATATGCAACAAAAACCGAACTTCTCCCCTTTTCATTATCTTACTCAGTATTTTAACGAGAAACAAATAGATGATTGAAAATGAAGTATTTAAGGTTATTATCTAATAAATTATGTGTTTGCATCATTTTTATCGTATATATATGAATTAATACTTATAGGCTGAAAATTCACAAAAACGTGGAAAACGGCAAAATATTCCCTAATTCGATGATATTTTGTTTAAGTCACATAAAGGAAAAGGGGATGATAAACGTCAAAATATTGCTAAATTCGATGATTTTTCGTACGAAACAGAAAGCAAGAAAACTTGCTTAAAATGCAATATTATGCGAAATTCTGAGATTTGAAGGCCAAATCACATATCGTGATACTACATGAAATAGTATCGAAATATTGGTAAAAATGAATATATTTACGTTATATCAAACTACATGAAAAACGTGAAAAAAGTCAATATTTAACCATATATGAGGATTTTAACTTCAAATCATAGAGCGAGGTTTCGTATTATTTAGATCCAAGAAAAGACATATGACAGTGTTGTTACCAATACAAATGATAAAAATCAATGTGGTTTCATTGGTATTAACTAAAATGTTCCTGATTTTCCGTTTATATTACCGATGGAAGATGTACACGAAAATCGCTCTATTCCGGCTGAAACGTCGATATATGCAAAAAAAACAGAACTTCTCCCCTTTTCAATATCTTACTCAGTATTTTAACGAGAAACAAATAGTTAATTGAAAATGAAGTATTTAAGGTTATTATCTAATCAATTATGTGTTTGCATAATTTTTATCGTATATATATGAATTAATACCCATAGACTGAAAATTCACAAAAACGTGGAAAACGGCAAAATATTGCCTAATTCGATGATATTTTGTTTAAGTCACATAAAGGAAAAGGGGATGATAAACGTCAAAATATTGCTAAATTCGATGATTTTTCGTACGAAACAAAAGGCAAGAAAACTTGCTTAAAATGCAATATTATGCGAAATTCTGAGATTTGAAGGCCAAATCACATATCGTGATACTACATGAAATAGTATCGAAATATTGGTAAAAATGAATATATTTACTTTATATCAAACTACATGAAAAACGTGAAAAAAGTCAATATTTAACCATATATGAGGATTTTAACTTCAAATCATAGAGCGAGGTTTCGTATTATTTAGATCCAAGAAAAGACATATGACAGTGTTGTTACCAATACAAATGATAAAAATCAATGTGTTTTCATTGGTATTAACTAAAATGTTCCTGATTTTCCGTTTATATTACCGATGGAAGATGTACACGAAAATCGCTCTATTCCGGCTGAAACGTCGATATATGCAAAAAAAACAGAACTTCTCCCCTTTTCAATATCTTACTCAGTATTTTAACGAGAAACAAATAGTTCATTGAAAATGAAGTATTTAAGGTTATTATCTAATCAATTATGTGTTTGCATAATTTTTATCGTATATATATGAATTAATACCCATAGACTGAAAATTCACAAAAACGTGGAAAACGGCAAAATATTGCCTAATTCGATGATATTTTGTTTAAGTCACATAAAGGAAAAGGGGATGATAAACGTCAAAATATTGCTAAATTCGATGATTTTTCGTACGAAACAAAAGGCAAGAAAACTTGCTTAAAATGCAATATTATGCGAAATTCTGAGATTTGAAGGCCAAATCACATATCGTGATACTACATGAAATAGTATCGAAATATTGGTAAAAATGAATATATTTACGTTATATCAAACTACATGAAAAACGTGAAAAAAGTCAATATTTAACCATATTTGAGGATTTTAACTTCAAATCATAGAGCGAGGTTTCGTATTATTTAGATCCAAGAATAGACATATGACAATGTTGTTTCCAATACAAATTATAAAAATCAATGTGTTTTCATTGGTATTAACTAAAATGTTCCTGATTTTCGGTTTATATTACCGATGGAAGATGTACATGAAAATCGCTCTATTCCGGCTGAAACGTCGATATATGCAATAAAAAAAGAACTTCTCCCCTTTTCAATATCTTACTCAGTATTTTAACGAGAAACAAATAGTTGATTGAAAATGAAGTATTTAAGGTTATTATCTAATCAATTATGTGTTTGCATAATTTTTATCGTATATATATGAATTAATACCCATAGACTGAAAATTCACAGAAACGTGGAAAACGGCAAAATATTGCCTAATTCGATGATATTTTGTTTAAGTCACATAAAGGAAAAGGGAATGAAATATTGCTAAATTCGATGATTTTTCGTACGAAACAAAAGGCAAGAAAACTTGCTTAAAATGCAATATTATGCGAAATTCTGAGATTTGAAGGCCAAATCACATATCGTGATACTACATGAAATAGTATTGAAATATTGGTAAAAATGAATATATTTACGTAATATCAAACTACATGAAAAACGTGAAAAAAGTCAATATTTAACCATATTTGAGGATTTTAACTTCAAATCATAGAGCGAGGTTTCGTATTATTTAGATCCAAGAATAGACATATGACAATGTTGTTTCCAATACAAATTATAAAAATCAATGTGTTTTCATTAGAATTAACTAAAATGTTCTTGACTTTCCGTTTATATTACCGAGGGAAGATGTACACGTAAAACCGCTCTAATCCGGCTGAATCGTCGATATATGCAATAAAAACCGAACTTCTCCCGTTTTCATTATCTTACTCAGTATTTTAACGAGAAACAAATAGATGATTGAAAATGAAGTATTTAAGGTTATTATCTAATCAATTATGTGTTTGCATCATTTTTATCGTATATATATGAATTAATACCCATAGACTGAAAATTCACAGAAACGTGGAAAACGGCAAAATATTGCCTAATTCGATGATATTTTATTTAAGTCACATAAAGGAAAAGGGGATGATAAACGTCAAAATATTGCTAAATTCGATGATTTTTCGTACGAAACAAAATGCAAGAAAACTTGCTTAAAATGCAATATTATGCAAAATTCTGAGATTTGAACGCCAAATCACATATCGTGATACTACATGAAATAGTATCGAAATATTGGTAAAAATGAATATATTTACATAATATCAAACTACATGAAAAACGTGAAAAAAGTCAATATTTAACCATATTTGAGGATTTTAACTTCAAATCATAGAGCGAGGTTTCGTATTATTTAGATCCAAGAATAGACATATGACAATGTTGTTTCCAATACAAATTATAAAAATCAATGTGTTTTCATTAGAATTAATTAAATGTTCTTGACTTTCCGTTTATATTACCGAGGGAAGATGTACACGTAAAACCGCTCTAATCCGGCTGAAACGTCGATATATGCAATAAAAACCGAACTTCTCCCCTTTTCATTATCTTACTCAGTATTTTAACGAGAAACAAATAGATGATTGAAAATGAAGTATTTAAGGTTATTATCTAATCAATTATGTGTTTGCATCATTTTTATCGTATATATATGAATTAATACCCATAGACTGAAAATTCACAAAAACGTGGAAAACGGCAAAATATTCCCTTATTCGATGATATTTTGTTTAAGTCACATAAAGGAAAAGGGGATGATAAACGTCAAAATATTGCTAAATTCGATGATTTTTCGTACGAAACAAAAGGCAAGAAAACTTGCTTAAAATGCAATATTATGCGAAATTCTGAGATTTGAAGGCCAAATCACATATTGTGATACTACATGAAATAGCATCGAAATATTGGTAAAAATGAATATATTTACGTTATATCAAACTACATGAAAAACGTGAAAAAAGTCAATATATAACCATATATGAGGATTTTAACTTCAAATCATAGAGCGAGGTTTCGTATTATTTAGATCCAAGAAAAGACATATGACAGTGTTGTTACCAATACAAATGATAAAAATCAATGTGTTTTCATTGGTATTAACTAAAATGTTCCTGATATTCCGTTTATATTACCGATGGAAGATGTACACGAAAATCGCTCTATTCCAGCTGAAACGTCGATATATGCAATAAAAACAGAACTCCCCTTTTCAATATGTTACTCAGTATTTTAACGAGAAACAAATAGTTGATTGAAAATGAAGTATTTAAAGTTATTATCTAATCAATTATGTGTTTGCATAATTTTTATCGTATATATATGAATTAATACCCATAGACTGAAAATTCACAGAAACGTGGAAAACGGCAAAATATTGCCTTATTCGATGATATTTTATTTAAGTCACATAAAGGAAAAGGGGATGATAAACTTCAAAATATTGCTAAATTCGATGATTTTTCGTACGAAACAAAAGGCAAGAAAACTTGCTTAAAATGCAATATTATGCAAAATTCTGAGATTTGAACGCCAAATCACATATCGTGATACTACATGAAATAGTATCGAAATATTGGTAAAAATGAATATATTTACGTAATATCAAACTACATGAAAAACGTGAAAAAAGTCAATATTTAACCATATTTGAGGATTTTAACTTCAAATCATAGAGCGAGGTTTCGTATTATTTAGATCCAAGAATAGACATATGACAATGTTGTTTCCAATACAAATTATAAAAATCAATGTGTTTTCATTAGAATTAACTAAAATGTTCTTGACTTTCCGTTTATATTACCGAGGGAAGATGTACACGTAAAACCGCTCTAATCCGGCTGAAACGTCGATATATGCAATAAAAACAGAACTTCTCCCCTTTTCATTATCTTACTCAGTATTTTAACGAGAAACAAATAGATGATTGAAAATGAAGTATTTAAGGTTATTATCTAATCAATTATGTGTTTGCATCATTTTTATCGTATATATATGAATTAATACCCATAGACTGAAAATTCACAGAAACGTGGAAAACGGCAAAATATTGCCTAATTCGATGATATTTTATTTAAGTCACATAAAGGAAAAGGGGATGATAAACGTCAAAATATTGCTAAATTCGATGATTTTTCGTACGAAACAAAAGGCAAGAAAACTTGCTTAAAATGCAATATTATGCAAAATTCTGAAATTTGAAGGCCAAATCACATATCGTGATACTACATGAAATAGTATCGAAATATTGGTAAAAATGAATATATTTACATAATATCAAACTACATGAAAAACGTGAAAAAAGTCAATATTTAACCATATTTGAGGATTTTAACTTCAAATCATAGAGCGAGGTTTCGTATTATTTAGATCCAAGAATAGACATATGACAATGTTGTTTCCAATACAAATTATAAAAATCAATGTGTTTTCATTAGAATTAACTAAAATGTTCTTGACTTTCCGTTTATATTACCGAGGGAAGATGTACACGTAAAACCGCTCTAATCCGGCTGAAACGTCGATATATGCAATAAAAACCGAACTTCTTCCCTTTTCATTATCTTACTCAGTATTTTAACGAGAAACAAATAGATGATTGAAAATGAAGTATTTAAGGTTATTATCTAATCAATTATGTGTTTGCATCATTTTTATCGTATATATATGAATTAATACCCATAGACTGAAAATTCACAAAAACGTGGAAAACGGCAAAATATTCCCTAATTCGATGATATTTTGTTTAAGTCACATAAAGGAAAAGGGGATGATAAACGTCAAAATATTGCCAAATTCGATGATTTTTCGTACGAAACAAAAGGCAAGAAAACTTGCTTAAAATGCAATATTATGCGAAATTCTGAGATTTGAAGGCCAAATCACATATTGTGATACTACATGAAATAGCATCGAAATATTGGTAAAAATGAATATATTTACGTTATATCAAACTACATGAAAAACGTGAAAAAAGTCAATATATAACCATATATGAGGATTTTAACTTCAAATCATAGAGCGAGGTTTCGTATTATTTAGATCCAAGAAAAGACATATGACAGTGTTGTTACCAATACAAATGATAAAAATCAATGTGTTTTCATTGGTATTAACTAAAATGTTCCTGATTTTCCGTTTATATTACCGATGGAAGATGTACACGAAAATCGCTCTCTTCCAGCTGAAACGTCGATATATGCAATAAAAACAGAACTTCTCCCCTTTTCAATATGTTACTCAGTATTTTAACGAGAAACAAATAGTTGATTGAAAATGAAGTATTTAAAGTTATTATCTAATCAATTATGTGTTTGCATAATTTTTATCGTATATATATGAATTAATACCCATAGACTGAAAATTCACAGAAACCTGGAAAACGGCAAAATATTGCCTAATTCGATGATATTTTATTTAAGTCACATAAAGGAAAAGGGGATGATAAACGTCAAAATATTGCTAAATTCGATGATTTTTCGTACGAAACAAAAGGCAAGAAAACTTGCTTAAAATGCAATATTATGCAAAATTCTGAGATTTGAAGGCCAAATCACATATCGTGATACTACATGAAATAATATCGAAATATTGGTAAAAATGAATATATTTACATAATATCAAACTACATGAAAAACGTGAAAAAAGTCAATATTTAACCATATTTGAGGATTTTAACTTCAAATCATAGAGCGAGGTTTCGTATTAGTTAGATCCAAGAATAGACATATGACAATGTTGTTTCCAATACAAATTATAAAAATCAATGTGTTTTCATTAGAATTAACTAAAATGTTCTTGACTTTCCGTTTATATTACCGAGGGAAGATGTACACGTAAAACCGCTCTAATCCGGCTGAAACGTCGATATATGCAATAAAAACCGAACTTCTCCCCTTTTCATTATCTTACTCAGTATTTTAACGAGAAACAAATAGATGATTGAAAATGAAGTATTTAAGGTTATTATCTAATCAATTATGTGTTTGCATCATTTTTATCGTATATATATGAATTAATACCCATAGACTGAAAATTCACAAAAACGTAGAAAACGGCAAAATATTCCCTAATTCGATGATATTTTGTTTAAGTCACATAAAGGAAAAGGGGATGATAAACGTCAAAATATTGCTAAATTCGATGATTTTTCGTACGAAACAAAAGGCAAGAAAACTTGCTTAAAATGCAATATTATGCGAAATTCTGAGATTTGAAGGCCAAATCACATATTGTGATACTACATGAAATAGCATCGAAATATTGGTAAAAATGAATATATTTACGTTATATCAAACTACATGAAAAACGTGAAAAAAGTCAATATTTAACCATATATGAGGATTTTAACTTCAAATCATAGAGCGAGGTTTCGTATTATTTAGATCCAAGAAAAGACATATGACAGTGTTGTTACCAATACAAATGATAAAAATCAATGTGTTTTCATTGGTATTAACTAAAATGTTCCTGATTTTCCGTTTATATTACCGATGGAAGATGTACACGAAAATCGCTCTATTCCAGCTGAAACGTCGATATATGCAATAAAAACAGAACTTCTCCCCTTTTCAATATGTTACTCAGTATTTTAACGAGAAACAAATAGTTGATTGAAAATGAAGTATTTAAAGTTATTATCTAATCAATTATGTGTTTGCATAATTTTTATCGTATATATATGAATTAATACCCATAGACTGAAAATTCACAGAAACGTGGAAAACGGCAAAATATTGCCTAATTCGATGATATTTTATTTAAGTCACATAAAGGAAAAGGGGATGATAAACTTCAAAATATTGCTAAATTCGATGATTTTTCGTACGAAACAAAAGGCAAGAAAACTTGCTTAAAATGCAATATTATGCAAAATTCTGAGATTTGAACGCCAAATCACATATCGTGATACTACATGAAATAGTTTCGAAATATTGGTAAAAATGAATATATTTACGTAATATCAAACTACATGAAAAACGTGAAAAAAGTCAATATTTAACCATATTTGAGGATTTTAACTTCAAATCATAGAGCGAGGTTTCGTATTATTTAGATCCAAGAATAGACATATGACAATGTTGTTTCCAATACAAATTATAAAAATCAATGTGTTTTCATTAGAATTAACTAAAATGTTCTTGACTTTCCGTTTATATTACCGAGGGAAGATGTACACGTAAAACCGCTCTAATCCGGCTGAAACGTCGATATATGCAATAAAAACAGAACTTCTCCCCTTTTCATTATCTTACTCAGTATTTTAACGAGAAACAAATAGATGATTGAAAATGAAGTATTTAAGGTTATTATCTAATCAATTATGTGTTTGCATCATTTTTATCGTATATATATGAATTAATACCCATAGACTGAAAATTCACAGAAACGTGGAAAACGGCAAAATATTGCCTAATTCGATGATATTTTATTTAAGTCACATAAAGGAAAAGGGGATGATAAACGTCAAAATATTGCTAAATTCGATGATTTTTCGTACGAAACAAAAGGCAAGAAAACTTGCTTAAAATGCAATATTATGCAAAATTCTGAAATTTGAAGGCCAAATCACATATCGTGATACTACATGAAATAGTATCGAAATATTGGTAAAAATGAATATATTTACATAATATCAAACTACATGAAAAACGTGAAAAAAGTC
The DNA here is from genome assembly GCF_040958095.1 of Procambarus clarkii. NCBI lineage: Eukaryota > Metazoa > Arthropoda > Malacostraca > Decapoda > Cambaridae > Procambarus > Procambarus clarkii. The sequence goes on from NC_091229.1 coordinate 1,961,488, forward strand.
AATATTTAACCATATTTGAGGATTTTAACTTCAAATCATAGAGCGAGGTTTCGTATTATTTAGATCCAAGAATAGACATATGACAATGTTGTTTCCAATACAAATTATAAAAATCAATGTGTTTTCATTAGAATTAACTAAAATGTTCTTGACTTTCCGTTTATATTACCGAGGGAAGATGTACACGTAAAACCGCTCTAATCCGGCTGAAACGTCGATATATGCAATAAAAACCGAACTTCTTCCCTTTTCATTATCTTACTCAGTATTTTAACGAGAAACAAATAGATGATTGAAAATGAAGTATTTAAGGTTATTATCTAATCAATTATGTGTTTGCATCATTTTTATCGTATATATATGAATTAATACCCATAGACTGAAAATTCACAAAAACGTGGAAAACGGCAAAATATTCCCTAATTCGATGATATTTTGTTTAAGTCACATAAAGGAAAAGGGGATGATAAACGTCAAAATATTGCCAAATTCGATGATTTTTCGTACGAAACAAAAGGCAAGAAAACTTGCTTAAAATGCAATATTATGCGAAATTCTGAGATTTGAAGGCCAAATCACATATTGTGATACTACATGAAATAGCATCGAAATATTGGTAAAAATGAATATATTTACGTTATATCAAACTACATGAAAAACGTGAAAAAAGTCAATATATAACCATATATGAGGATTTTAACTTCAAATCATAGAGCGAGGTTTCGTATTATTTAGATCCAAGAAAAGACATATGACAGTGTTGTTACCAATACAAATGATAAAAATCAATGTGTTTTCATTGGTATTAACTAAAATGTTCCTGATTTTCCGTTTATATTACCGATGGAAGATGTACACGAAAATCGCTCTATTCCAGCTGAAACGTCGATATATGCAATAAAAACAGAACTTCTCCCCTTTTCAATATGTTACTCAGTATTTTAACGAGAAACAAATAGTTGATTGAAAATGAAGTATTTAAAGTTATTATCTAATCAATTATGTGTTTGCATAATTTTTATCGTATATATATGAATTAATACCCATAGACTGAAAATTCACAGAAACCTGGAAAACGGCAAAATATTGCCTAATTCGATGATATTTTATTTAAGTCACATAAAGGAAAAGGGGATGATAAACGTCAAAATATTGCTAAATTCGATGATTTTTCGTACGAAACAAAAGGCAAGAAAACTTGCTTAAAATGCAATATTATGCAAAATTCTGAGATTTGAAGGCCAAATCACATATCGTGATACTACATGAAATAATATCGAAATATTGGTAAAAATGAATATATTTACATAATATCAAACTACATGAAAAACGTGAAAAAAGTCAATATTTAACCATATTTGAGGATTTTAACTTCAAATCATAGAGCGAGGTTTCGTATTATTTAGATCCAAGAATAGACATATGACAATGTTGTTTCCAATACAAATTATAAAAATCAATGTGTTTTCATTAGAATTAACTAAAATGTTCTTGACTTTCCGTTTATATTACCGAGGGAAGATGTACACGTAAAACCGCTCTAATCCGGCTGAAACGTCGATATATGCAATAAAAACCGAACTTCTCCCCTTTTCATTATCTTACTCAGTATTTTAACGAGAAACAAATAGATGATTGAAAATGAAGTATTTAAGGTTATTATCTAATCAATTATGTGTTTGCATCATTTTTATCGTATATATATGAATTAATACCCATAGACTGAAAATTCACAAAAACGTAGAAAACGGCAAAATATTCCCTAATTCGATGATATTTTGTTTAAGTCACATAAAGGAAAAGGGGATGATAAACGTCAAAATATTGCTAAATTCGATGATTTTTCGTACGAAACAAAAGGCAAGAAAACTTGCTTAAAATGCAATATTATGCGAAATTCTGAGATTTGAAGGCCAAATCACATATCGTGATACTACATGAAATAGTATCGAAATATTGGTAAAAATGAATATATTTACGTTATATCAAACTACATGAAAAACGTGAAAAAAGTCAATATTTAACCATATATGAGGATTTTAACTTCAAATCATAGAGCGAGGTTTCGTATTATTTAGATCCAAGAAAAGACATATGACAGTGTTGTTACCAATACAAATGATAAAAATCAATGTGTTTTCATTGGTATTAACTAAAATGTTCCTGATTTTCCGTTTATATTACCGATGGAAGATGTACACGAAAATCGCTCTATTCCAGCTGAAACGTCGATATATGCAATAAAAACAGAACTTCTCCCCTTTTCAATATGTTACTCAGTATTTTAACGAGAAACAAATAGTTGATTGAAAATGAAGTATTTAAAGTTATTATCTAATCAATTATGTGTTTGCATAATTTTTATCGTATATATATGAATTAATACCCATAGACTGAAAATTCACAGAAACGTGGAAAACGGCAAAATATTGCCTAATTCGATGATATTTTATTTAAGTCACATAAAGGAAAAGGGGATGATAAACTTCAAAATATTGCTAAATTCGATGATTTTTCGTACGAAACAAAAGGCAAGAAAACTTGCTTAAAATGCAATATTATGCAAAATTCTGAGATTTGAACGCCAAATCACATATCGTGATACTACATGAAATAGTTTCGAAATATTGGTAAAAATGAATATATTTACGTAATATCAAACTACATGAAAAACGTGAAAAAAGTCAATATTTAACCATATTTGAGGATTTTAACTTCAAATCATAGAGCGAGGTTTCGTATTATTTAGATCCAAGAATAGACATATGACAATGTTGTTTCCAATACAAATTATAAAAATCAATGTGTTTTCATTAGAATTAACTAAAATGTTCTTGACTTTCCGTTTATATTACCGAGGGAAGATGTACACGTAAAACCGCTCTAATCCGGCTGAAACGTCGATATATGCAATAAAAACAGAACTTCTCCCCTTTTCATTATCTTACTCAGTATTTTAACGAGAAACAAATAGATGATTGAAAATGAAGTATTTAAGGTTATTATCTAATCAATTATGTGTTTGCATCATTTTTATCGTATATATATGAATTAATACCCATAGACTGAAAATTCACAGAAACGTGGAAAACGGCAAAATATTGCCTAATTCGATGATATTTTATTTAAGTCACATAAAGGAAAAGGGGATGATAAACGTCAAAATATTGCTAAATTCGATGATTTTTCGTACGAAACAAAAGGCAAGAAAACTTGCTTAAAATGCAATATTATGCAAAATTCTGAAATTTGAAGGCCAAATCACATATCGTGATACTACATGAAATAGTATCGAAATATTGGTAAAAATGAATATATTTACATAATATCAAACTACATGAAAAACGTGAAAAAAGTCAATATTTAACCATATTTGAGGATTTTAACTTCAAATCATAGAGCGAGGTTTCGTATTATTTAGATCCAAGAATAGACATATGACAATGTTGTTTCCAATACAAATTATAAAAATCAATGTGTTTTCATTAGAATTAACTAAAATGTTCTTGACTTTCCGTTTATATTACCGAGGGAAGATGTACACGTAAAACCGCTCTAATCCGGCTGAAACGTCGATATATGCAATAAAAACCGAACTTCTTCCCTTTTCATTATCTTACTCAGTATTTTAACGAGAAACAAATAGATGATTGAAAATGAAGTATTTAAGGTTATTATCTAATCAATTATGTGTTTGCATCATTTTTATCGTATATATATGAATTAATACCCATAGACTGAAAATTCACAAAAACGTGGAAAACGGCAAAATATTCCCTAATTCGATGATATTTTGTTTAAGTCACATAAAGGAAAAGGGGATGATAAACGTCAAAATATTGCCAAATTCGATGATTTTTCGTACGAAACAAAAGGCAAGAAAACTTGCTTAAAATGCAATATTATGCGAAATTCTGAGATTTGAAGGCCAAATCACATATTGTGATACTACATGAAATAGCATCGAAATATTGGTAAAAATGAATATATTTACGTTATATCAAACTACATGAAAAACGTGAAAAAAGTCAATATATAACCATATATGAGGATTTTAACTTCAAATCATAGAGCGAGGTTTCGTATTATTTAGATCCAAGAAAAGACATATGACAGTGTTGTTACCAATACAAATGATAAAAATCAATGTGTTTTCATTGGTATTAACTAAAATGTTCCTGATTTTCCGTTTATATTACCGATGGAAGATGTACACGAAAATCGCTCTATTCCAGCTGAAACGTCGATATATGCAATAAAAACAGAACTTCTCCCCTTTTCAATATGTTACTCAGTATTTTAACGAGAAACAAATAGTTGATTGAAAATGAAGTATTTAAAGTTATTATCTAATCAATTATGTGTTTGCATAATTTTTATCGTATATATATGAATTAATACCCATAGACTGAAAATTCACAGAAACCTGGAAAACGGCAAAATATTGCCTAATTCGATGATATTTTATTTAAGTCACATAAAGGAAAAGGGGATGATAAACGTCAAAATATTGCTAAATTCGATGATTTTTCGTACGAAACAAAAGGCAAGAAAACTTGCTTAAAATGCAATATTATGCAAAATTCTGAGATTTGAAGGCCAAATCACATATCGTGATACTACATGAAATAATATCGAAATATTGGTAAAAATGAATATATTTACATAATATCAAACTACATGAAAAACGTGAAAAAAGTCAATATTTAACCATATTTGAGGATTTTAACTTCAAATCATAGAGCGAGGTTTCGTATTATTTAGATCCAAGAATAGACATATGACAATGTTGTTTCCAATACAAATTATAAAAATCAATGTGTTTTCATTAGAATTAACTAAAATGTTCTTGACTTTCCGTTTATATTACCGAGGGAAGATGTACACGTAAAACCGCTCTAATCCGGCTGAAACGTCGATATATGCAATAAAAACCGAACTTCTCCCCTTTTCATTATCTTACTCAGTATTTTAACGAGAAACAAATAGATGATTGAAAATGAAGTATTTAAGGTTATTATCTAATCAATTATGTGTTTGCATCATTTTTATCGTATATATATGAATTAATACCCATAGACTGAAAATTCACAAAAACGTAGAAAACGGCAAAATATTCCCTAATTCGATGATATTTTGTTTAAGTCACATAAAGGAAAAGGGGATGATAAACGTCAAAATATTGCTAAATTCGATGATTTTTCGTACGAAACAAAAGGCAAGAAAACTTGCTTAAAATGCAATATTATGCGAAATTCTGAGATTTGAAGGCCAAATCACATATTGTGATCCTACATGAAATAGTATCGAAATATTGGTAAAAATGAATATATTTACGTTATATCAAACTACATGAAAAACGTGAAAAAAGTCAATATTTTACCATATATGAGGATTTTAACTTCGAATCATAGAGCGAGGTTTCGTATTATTTAGATCCAAGAAAAGAGATATGACAGTGTTGTTACCAATACAAATGATAAAAACCAATGTGTTTTCATTGGTATTAACTAAAATGTTCCTGATTTTCCGTTTATATTACCGATGGAAGATGTACACGAAAATCGCTCTATTCCAGCTGAAACGTCGATATATGCAATAAAAACAGAACTTCTCCCCTTTTCAATATGTTACTCAGTATTTTAACGAGAAACAAATAGTTGATTGAAAATGAAGTATTTAAAGTTATTATCTAATCAATTATGTGTTTGCATAATTTTTATCGTATATATATGAATTAATACCCATAGACTGAAAATTCACAGAAACCTGGAAAACGGCAAAATATTGCCTAATTCGATGATATTTTATTTAAGTCACATAAAGGAAAAGGGGATGATAAACGTCAAAATATTGCTAAATTCGATGATTTTTCGTACGAAACAAAAGGCAAGAAAACTTGCTTAAAATGCAATATTATGCAAAATTCTGAGATTTGAAGGCCAAATCACATATCGTGATACTACATGAAATAATATCGAAATATTGGTAAAAATGAATATATTTACATAATATCAAACTACATGAAAAACGTGAAAAAAGTCAATATTTAACCATATTTGAGGATTTTAACTTCAAATCATAGAGCGAGGTTTCGTATTATTTAGATCCAAGAATAGACATATGACAATGTTGTTTCCAATACAAATTATAAAAATCAATGTGTTTTCATTAGAATTAACTAAAATGTTCTTGACTTTCCGTTTATATTACCGAGGGAAGATGTACACGTAAAACCGCTCTAATCCGGCTGAAACGTCGATATATGCAATAAAAACCGAACTTCTCCCCTTTTCATTATCTTACTCAGTATTTTAACGAGAAACAAATAGATGATTGAAAATGAAGTATTTAAGGTTATTATCTAATCAATTATGTGTTTGCATCATTTTTATCGTATATATATGAATTAATACCCATAGACTGAAAATTCACAAAAACGTAGAAAACGGCAAAATATTCCCTAATTCGATGATATTTTGTTTAAGTCACATAAAGGAAAAGGGGATGATAAACGTCAAAATATTGCTAAATTCGATGATTTTTCGTACGAAACAAAAGGCAAGAAAACTTGCTTAAAATGCAATATTATGCGAAATTCTGAGATTTGAAGGCCAAATCACATATCGTGATACTACATGAAATAGTATCGAAATATTGGTAAAAATGAATATATTTACGTTATATCAAACTACATGAAAAACGTGAAAAAAGTCAATATTTAACCATATATGAGGATTTTAACTTCAAATCATAGAGCGAGGTTTCGTATTATTTAGATCCAAGAAAAGACATATGACAGTGTTGTTACCAATACAAATGATAAAAATCAATGTGTTTTCATTGGTATTAACTAAAATGTTCCTGATTTTCCGTTTATATTACCGACGGAAGATGTACATGAAAATCGCTCTATTCCGGCTGAAACGTCGATATATGCAATAAAAATAGAACTTCTCCCCTTTTCAATATCTTACTCAGTATTTTAACGAGAAACAAATAGTTGATTGAAAATGAAGTATTTAAGGTTATTATCTAATCAATTATGTGTTTGCATCATTTTTATCGTATATATATGAATTAATACCCATAGACTGAAAATTCACAGAAACGTGGAAAACGGCAAAATATTGCCTAATTCGATGATATTTTGTTTAAGTCACATAAAGGAAAAGGGGATGAAATATTGCTAAATTCGATGATTTTTCGTACGAAACAAAAGGCAAGAAAACTTGCTTAAAATGCAATATTATGCGAAATTCTGAGATTTGAAGGCCAAATCACATATCGTGATACTACATGAAATAGTATCGAAATATTGGTAAAAATTAATATATTTACGTAATATCAAACTACATGAAAAACGTGAAAAAAGTCAATATTTAACCATATTTGAGGATTTTAACTTCAAATCATAGAGCGAGGTTTCGTATTATTTAGATCCAAGAATAGACATATGACAATGTTGTTTCCAATACAAATTATAAAAATCAATGTGTTTTCATTAGAATTAACTAAAATGTTCTTGACTTTCCGTTTATATTACCGAGGGAAGATGTACACGTAAAACCGCTCTAATCCGGCTGAAACGTCGATATATGCAACAAAAACCGAACTTCTCCCCTTTTCATTATCTTACTCAGTATTTTAACGAGAAACAAATAGATGATTGAAAATGAAGTATTTAAGGTTATTATCTAATCAATTATGTGTTTGCATCATTTTTATCGTATATATATGAATTAATACCCATAGACAGAAAATTCACAAAAACGTGGATAACGGCAAAATATTCCCTAATTCGATGATATTTTGTTTAAGTCACATAAAGGAAAAGGGGATGATAAACGTCAAAATATTGCTAAATTCGATGATTTTTCGTACGAAACAAAAGGCTAGAAAACTTGCTTAAAATGCAATATTATGCGAAATTCTGAGATTTGAAGGCCAAATCACATATTGTGATACTACATGAAATAGCATCGAAATATTGGTAAAAATGAATATATTTACGTTATATCAAACTACATGAAAAACGTGAAAAAAGTCAATATTTAACCATATATGAGGATTTTAACTTCAAATCATAGAGCGAGGTTTCGTATTATTTAGATCCAAGAAAAGACATATGACAGTGTTGTTACCAATACAAATGATAAAAATCAACGTGTTTTCATTGGTATTAACTAAAATGTTCCTGATTTTCCGTTTATATTACCGATGGAAGATGTACACGAAAATCGCTCTATTCCAGCTGAAACGTCGATATATGCAATAAAAACAGAACTTCTCCCCTTTTCAATATCTTACTCAGTATTTTTACGAGAAACAAACAGTTGATTGAAAATGAAGTATTTAAAGTTATTATCTAATCAATTATGTGTTTGCATAATTTTTATCGTATATATATGAATTAATACCCATAGACTGAAAATTCACAGAAACGTGGAAAACGGCAAAATATTGCCTAATTCGATGATATTTTATTTAAGTCACATAAAGGAAAAGGGGATGATAAACGTCAAAATATTGCTAAATTCGATGATTTTTCGTACGAAACAAAAGGCAAGAAAACTTGCTTAAAATGCAATATTATGCAAAATTCTGAGATTTGAAGGCCAAATCACATATCGTGATACGACATGAAATAGTATCGAAATATTGGTAAAAATGAAAAATATTTACGTAATATCAAACTACATGAAAAACGTGAAAAAAGTCAATATTTAACCATATTTGAGGATTTTAACTTCAAATCATAGAGCGAGGTTTCGTATTATTTAGATCCAAGAATAGACATATGACAATGTTGTTTCCAATACAAATTATAAAAATCAATGTGTTTTCATTAGAATTAACTAAAATGTTCTTGACTTTCCGTTTAATATTACCGAGGGAAGATGTACACGTAAAACCGCTCTAATCCGGTTGAAACGTCGATATATGCAACAAAAACCGAACTTCTCCCCTTTTCATTATCTTACTCAGTACTTTAAGGAGAAACAAATAGTTGATTGAAAATGAAGTATTTAAAGTTATTATCTAATCAATTATGTGTTTGCATAATTTTTATCGTATATATATGAATTAATACCCATAGACTGAAAATTCACAAAAACGTGGAAAACGGCAAAATATTCCCTAATTCGATGATATTTTGTTTAAGTCACAGAAAGGAAAAGGGGATGATAAACGTCAAAATATTGCTAAATTCGATGATTTTTCGTACGAAACAAAAGGCAAGAAAACTTGCTTAAAATGCAATATTATGCGAAATTCTGAGATTTGAAGGCCAAATCACATATTGTGATACTACATGAAATAGCATCGAAATATTGGTAAAAATGAATATATTTACGTTATATCAAACTACATGTAAAACGTGAAAAAAGTCAATATTTAACCATATATGAGGATTTTAACTTCAAATCATAGAGCGACGTTTCGTATTATTTAGATCCAAGAAAAGACATATCACAGTGATGTTACCAATACAAATGATAAAAATCAATGTGTTTTCATTGGTATTAACTAAAATGTTCCTGATTTTCCGTTTATATTACCGATGGAAGATGTACACGAAAATCGCTCTATTCCAGCTGAAACGTCGATATATGCAATAAAAACAGAACTTCTCCCCTTTTCAATATGTTACTCAGTATTTTAACGAGAAACAAATAGTTGATTGAAAATGAAGTATTTAAAGTTATTATCTAATCAATTATGTGTTTGCATAATTTTTATCGTATATATATGAATTAATACCCATAGACTGAAAATTCACAGAAACGTGGAAAACGGCAAAATATTGCCTAATTCGATGATATTTTATTTAAGTCACATAAAGGAAAAGGGGATGATAAACTTCAAAATATTGCTAAATTCGATGATTTTTCGTACGAAACAAAAGGCAAGAAAACTTGCTTAAAATGCAATATTATGCAAAATTCTGAGATTTGAACGCCAAATCACATATCGTGATACTACATGAAATAGTATCGAAATATTGGTAAAAATGAATATATTTACGTAATATCAAACTACATGAAAAACGTGAAAAAAGTCAATATTTAACCATATTTGAGGATTTTAACTTCAAATCATAGAGCGAGGTTTCGTATTATTTAGATCCAAGAATAGACATATGACAATGTTGTTTCCAATACAAATTATAAAAATCAATGTGTTTTCATTAGAATTAACTAAAATGTTCTTGACTTTCCGTTTATATTACCGAGGGAAGATGTACACGTAAAACCGCTCTAATCCGGCTGAAACGTCGATATATGCAATAAAAACAGAACTTCTCCCCTTTTCATTATCTTACTCAGTATTTTAACGAGAAACAAATAGATGATTGAAAATGAAGTATTTAAGGTTATTATCTAATCAATTATGTGTTTGCATCATTTTTATCGTATATATATGAATTAATACCCATAGACTGAAAATTCACAGAAACGTGGAAAACGGCAAAATATTGCCTAATTCGATGATATTTTATTTAAGTCACATAAAGGAAAAGGGGATGATAAACGTCAAAATATTGCTAAATTCGATGATTTTTCGTACGAAACAAAAGGCAAGAAAACTTGCTTAAAATGCAATATTATGCAAAATTCTGAAATTTGAAGGCCAAATCACATATCGTGATACTACATGAAATAGTATCGAAATATTGGTAAAAATGAATATATTTACATAATATCAAACTACATGAAAAACGTGAAAAAGTCAATATTTAACCATATTTGAGGATTTTAACTTCAAATCATAGAGCGAGGTTTCGTATTATTTAGATCCAAGAATAGACATATGACAATGTTGTTTCCAATACAAATTATAAAAATCAATGTGTTTTCATTAGAATTAACTAAAATGTTCTTGACTTTCCGTTTATATTACCGAGGGAAGATGTACACGTAAAACCGCTCTAATCCGGCTGAAACGTCGATATATGCAATAAAAACCGAACTTCTTCCCTTTTCATTATCTTACTCAGTATTTTAACGAGAAACAAATAGATGATTGAAAATGAAGTATTTAAGGTTATTATCTAATCAATTATGTGTTTGCATCATTTTTATCGTATATATATGAATTAATACCCATAGACTGAAAATTCACAAAAACGTGGAAAACGGCAAAATATTCCCTAATTCGATGATATTTTGTTTAAGTCACATAAAGGAAAAGGGGATGATAAACGTCAAAATATTGCCAAATTCGATGATTTTTCGTACGAAACAAAAGGCAAGAAAACTTGCTTAAAATGCAATATTATGCGAAATTCTGAGATTTGAAGGCCAAATCACATATTGTGATACTACATGAAATAGCATCGAAATATTGGTAAAAATGAATATATTTACGTTATATCAAACTACATGAAAAACGTGAAAAAAGTCAATATATAACCATATATGAGGATTTTAACTTCAAATCATAGAGCGAGGTTTCGTATTATTTAGATCCAAGAAAAGACATATGACAGTGTTGTTACCAATACAAATGATAAAAATCAATGTGTTTTCATTGGTATTAACTAAAATGTTCCTGATTTTCCGTTTATATTACCGATGGAAGATGTACACGAAAATCGCTCTATTCCAGCTGAAACGTCGATATATGCAATAAAAACAGAACTTCTCCCCTTTTCAATATGTTACTCAGTATTTTAACGAGAAACAAATAGTTGATTGAAAATGAAGTATTTAAAGTTATTATCTAATCAATTATGTGTTTGCATAATTTTTATCGTATATATATGAATTAATACCCATAGACTGAAAATTCACAGAAACCTGGAAAACGGCAAAATATTGCCTAATTCGATGATATTTTATTTAAGTCACATAAAGGAAAAGGGGATGATAAACGTCAAAATATTGCTAAATTCGATGATTTTTCGTACGAAACAAAAGGCAAGAAAACTTGCTTAAAATGCAATATTATGCAAAATTCTGAGATTTGAAGGCCAAATCACATATCGTGATACTACATGAAATAATATCGAAATATTGGTAAAAATGAATATATTTACATAATATCAAACTACATGAAAAACGTGAAAAAAGTCAATATTTAACCATATTTGAGGATTTTAACTTCAAATCATAGAGCGAGGTTTCGTATTATTTAGATCCAAGAATAGACATATGACAATGTTGTTTCCAATACAAATTATAAAAATCAATGTGTTTTCATTAGAATTAACTAAAATGTTCTTGACTTTCCGTTTATATTACCGAGGGAAGATGTACACGTAAAACCGCTCTAATCCGGCTGAAACGTCGATATATGCAATAAAAACCGAACTTCTCCCCTTTTCATTATCTTACTCAGTATTTTAACGAGAAACAAATAGATGATTGAAAATGAAGTATTTAAGGTTATTATCTAATCAATTATGTGTTTGCATCATTTTTATCGTATATATATGAATTAATACCCATAGACTGAAAATTCACAAAAACGTAGAAAACGGCAAAATATTCCCTAATTCGATGATATTTTGTTTAAGTCACATAAAGGAAAAGGGGATGATAAACGTCAAAATATTGCTAAATTCGATGATTTTTCGTACGAAACAAAAGGCAAGAAAACTTGCTTAAAATGCAATATTATGCGAAATTCTGAGATTTGAAGGCCAAATCACATATTGTGATCCTACATGAAATAGTATCGAAATATTGGTAAAAATGAATATATTTACGTTATATCAAACTACATGAAAAACGTGAAAAAAGTCAATATTTAACCATATATGAGGATTTTAACTTCGAATCATAGAGCGAGGTTTCGTATTATTTAGATCCAAGAAAAGACATATGACAGTGTTGTTACCAATACAAATGATAAAAATCAATGTGTTTTCATTGGTATTAACTAAAATGTTCCTGATTTTCCGTTTATATTACCGATGGAAGATGTACACGAAAATCGCTCTATTCCGGCTGAAACGTCGATATATGCAATAAAAACAGAACTTCTCCCCTTTTCAATATCTTACTCAGTATTTTAACGAGAAACAAATAGTTGATTGAAAATGAAGTATTTAAAGTTATTATCTAATCAATTATGTGTTTGCATAATTTTTATCGTATATATATGAATTAATACCCATAGACTGAAAATTCACAGAAACGTGGAAAACGGCAAAATATTGCCTAATTCGATGATATTTTATTTAAGTCACATAAAGGAAAAGGGGATGATAAACGTCAAAATATTGCTAAATTCGATGATTTTTCGTACGAAACAAAAGGCAAGAAAACTTGCTTAAAATGCAATATTATGCAAAATTCTGAGATTTGAACGCCAAATCACATATCGTGATACTACATGAAATAGTATCGAAATATTGGTAAAAATGAATATATTTACGTAATATCAAACTACATGAAAAACGTTAAAAAAGTCAATATTTAACCATATTTGAGGATTTTAACTTCAAATCATAGAGCGAGGTTTCGTATTATTTAGATCCAAGAATAGACATATGACAATGTTGTTTCCAATACAAATTATAAAAATCAATGTGTTTTCATTAGAATTAACTAAAATGTTCTTGACTTTCCGTTTATATTACCGAGGGAAGATGTACACTTAAAACCGCTCTAATCCGGCTGAAACGTCGATATATGCAATATAAACCGAACTTCTCCACTTTTCATTATCTTACTCAGTATTTTAACGAGAAACAAATAGTTCATTGAAAATGAAGTATTTAAGGTTATTATCTAATCAATTATGTGTTTGCATAATTTTTATCGTATATATATGAATTAATACCCATAGACTGAAAATTCACAAAAACGTGGAAAACGGCAAAATATTGCCTTATTCGATGATATTTTGTTTAAGTCACATAAAGGAAAAGGGGATGATAAACGTCAAAATATTGCTAAATTCGATGATTTTTCGTACGAAACAAAAGGCAAGAAAACTTGCTTAAAATGCAATATTATGCGAAATTCTGAGATTTGAAGGCCAAATCACATATCGTGATACTACATGAAATAGTATCGAAATATTGGTAAAAATTCATATATTTACGTAATATCAAACTACATGAAAAACGTGAAAAAAGTCAATATTTAACCATATTTGAGGATTTTAACTTCAAATCATAGAGCGAGGTTTCGTATTATTTAGATCCAAGAATAGACATATGACAATGTTGTTTCCAATACAAATTATAAAAATCAATGTGTTTTCATTAGAATTAACTAAAATGTTCTTGACTTTCCGTTTATATTACCGAGGGAAGATGTACACGTAAAACCGCTCTAATCCGGCTGAAACGTCGATATATGCAATAAAAACCGAACTTCTCCCCTTTTCATTATCTTACTCAGTATTTTAACGAGAAACAAATAGATGATTGAAAATGAAATATTTAAGGTTATTATCTAATCAATTATGTGTTTGCATCATTTTTATCGTATATATATGAATTAATACCCATAGACTGAAAATTCACTGAAACGTGGAAAACGGCAAAATATTGCCTATTTCGATGATATTTTATTTAAGTCACATAAAGGAAAAGGGGATGATAAACGTCAAAATATTGCTAAATTCGATGATTTTTCGTACGAAACAAAAGGCAAGAAAACTTGCTTAAAATGCAATATTATGCAAAATTCTGAGATTTGAAGGCCAAATCACATATCGTGATACTACATGAAATAGTATCGAAATATTGGTAAAAATGAATATATTTACATAATATCAAACTACATGAAAAACGTGAAAAAAGTCAATATTTAACCATATTTGAGGATTTTAACTTCAAATCATAGAGCGAGGTTTCGTATTATTTAGATCCAAGAATAGTCATATGACAATGTTGTTTCCAATACAAATTATAAAAATCAATGTGTTTTCATTAGAATTAATTAAATGTTCTTGACTTTCCGTTTATATTACCGAGGGAAGATGTACACGTAAAACCGCTCTAATCCGGCTGAAACGTCGATATATGCAATAAAAACCGAACTTCTCCCCTTTTCATTATCTTACTCAGTATTTTAACGAGAAACAAATAGATGATTGAAAATGAAGTATTTAAGGTTATTATCTAATCAATTATGTGTTTGCATCATTTTTATCGTATATATATGAATTAATACCCATAGACTGAAAATTCACAAAAACGTGGAAAACGGCAAAATATTCCCTAATTCGATGATATTTTGTTTAAGTCACATAAAGGAAAAGGGGATGATAAACGTCAAAATATTGCTAAATTCGATGATTTTTCGTACGAAACAAAAGGCAAGAAAACTTGCTTAAAATGCAATATTATGGGAAATTCTGAGATTTGAAGGCCAAATCACATATTGTGATACTACATGAAATAGCATCGAAATATTGGTAAAAATGAATATATTTACGTTATATCAAACTACATGAAAAACGTGAAAAAAGTCAATATATAACCATATATGAGGATTTTAACTTCAAATCATAGAGCGAGGTTTCGTATTATTTAGATCCAAGAAAAGACATATGACAGTGTTGTTACCAATACAAATGATAAAAATCAATGTGTTTTCATTGGTATTAACTAAAATGTTCCTGATTTTCCGTTTATATTACCGATGGAAGATGTACACGAAAATCGCTCTATTCCAGCTGAAACGTCGATATATGCAATAAAAACAGAACTCCCCTTTTCAATATGTTACTCAGTATTTTAACGAGAAACAAATAGTTGATTGAAAATGAAGTATTTAAAGTTATTATCTAATCAATTATGTGTTTGCATAATTTTTATCGTATATATATGAATTAATACCCATAGACTGAAAATTCACAGAAACGTGGAAAACGGCAAAATATTGCCTAATTCGATGATATTTTATTTAAGTCACATAAAGGAAAAGGGGATGATAAACGTCAAAATATTGCTAAATTCGATGATTTTTCGTACGAAACAAAAGGCAAGAAAACTTGCTTAAAATGCAATATTATGCGAAATTCGGAGATTTGAAGGCCAAATCACATATCGTGATACTACATGAAATAGTATCGAAATATTGGTAAAAATTAATATATTTACGTAATATCAAACTACATGAAAAACGTGAAAAAAGTCAATATTTAACCATATTTGAGGATTTTAACTTCAAATCATAGAGCGAGGTTTCGTATTATTTAGATCCAAGAATAGACATATGACAATGTTGTTTCCAATACAAATTATAAAAATCAATGTCTTTTCATTAGAATTAACTAAAATGTTCTTGACTTTCCGTTTATATTACCGAGGGAAGATGTACACGTAAAACCGCTCTAATCCGGCTGAAACGTCGATATATGCAATAAAAACCGAACTTCTCCCCTTTTCATTATCTTACTCAGTATTTTAACGAGAAACAAATAGATGATTGAAAATGAAATATTTAAGGTTATTATCTAATCAATTATGTGTTTGCATCATTTTTATCGTATATATATGAATTAATACCCATAGACTGAAAATTCACAGAAACGTGGAAAACGGCAAAATATTGCCTAATTCGATGATATTTTATTTAAGTCACATAAAGGAAAAGGGGATGATAAACGTCAAAATATTGCTAAATTCGATGATTTTTCGTACGAAACAAAAGGCAAGAAAACTTGCTTAAAATGCAATATTATGCAAAATTCTGAGATTTGAAGGCCAAATCACATATCGTGATACTACATGAAATAGTATCGAAATATTGGTAAAAATGAATATATTTACATAATATCAAACTTCATGAAAAACGTGAAAAAGTCAATATTTAACCATATTTGAGGATTTTAGCTTCAAATCATAGAGCGAGGTTTCGTATTATTTAGATCCAAGAATAGACATATGACAATGTTGTTTCCAATACAAATTATAAAAATCAATGTGTTTTCATTAGAATTAACTAAAATGTTCTTGACTTTCCGTTTATATTACCGAGGGAAGATGTACACGTAAAACCGCTCTAATCCGGCTGAAACGTCGATATATGCAACAAAAACCGAACTTCTCCCCTTTTCATTATCTTACTCAGTATTTTAACGAGAAACAAATAGATGATTGAAAATGAAGTATTTAAGGTTATTATCTAATCAATTATGTGTTTGCATCATTTTTATCGTATATATATGAATTAATACCCATAGACTGAAAATTCACAAAAACGTGGAAAACGGCAAAATATTCCCTAATTCGATGATATTTTGTTTAAGTCACATAAAGGAAAAGGGGATGATAAACGTCAAAATATTGCTAAATTCGATGATTTTTCGTACG
>NC_091229.1:1979271-1989271 GCF_040958095.1 Procambarus clarkii
CTGTCGGGGGCGGATATATCTGTGGGACGCCAGTAGATAGTCCGAGGGCGTTATTAGACGACCCAAAACGCTAGGAAAAACGTAATCCGTGAAGGGCGTTGCGGCCTCCGAGGGACGGACTAGTAACCTACCTAGCAGCGATTCAACAACTAAGTGATCGCACACTTAGTGGAGGTTGAGTCGTCCCTAGTCATAATTGTTGCTGAAAGCTGCGTGTCGCTCTGTTGGAACCTAGAGGGTGTGGCCCCTAGGCTAGGTGTGGTACGGCGAGCCGGTAGGAACAATTATAAGATTAAGTCGAGTGCATTTTTGAATTAAGTATACTTCAATTTATAAAGTAATTTCCGTTTATTTTCATTGTTCTAGAGATTAATTTTTTTCCCTTACATTCAATCCCCGGTTAAAATTTTTTTTATCAAAGTGTTTAGCATTTTCTTGCATATTAGGCTAAGTGCGTACATTAAGTTTGGCTATTCCCTGTTGTATTAGTCTAAGTCAGAGGCGTTGTTGCTAGTGTAGTTAATCCTCTGGACTTAGGGCTATTGGTCGGTCACTATAGTAAGTGAAGGAGTTTAAGGGATAGTAAGTTGCGTGTAAATGTTATTTGTCCGTGGAATATTTCTAAGTATTTTGGGATAAGTTTTCGGCTAAGTCAATGTCGGAAACTCGTTAACTGTAATTAATTTGTATTCGTGGGTCACGTGTATGATCTGGGTATCATTAGGATTCTCCAGTCGATGCGAGTGATATTTTCTAGTTGTTACCAGTAAGACGGTAGAATTGTGTTTGTAGACTTAGAATTCTGTTTTCAGTAGAAACGTAGGTGGAAAATTTTCTAAGTCCAGCTTGGGCTAGAATCTGACTTTTTGGTGGAAATTCTAATTTTCAGGTTTCGTGTATATCCTAGGGTCAGTATTACTCTCTAGTGCGCGCAAGGGACGTAATTCTGTTCGTAAAGCATTAAACAGTGATAATTACATTTTTGCCGAATTTAGTTATTTTTCGAGAAAATCGTGTTGTAATTTTGTCAGAGTCCATTTGAGGTGAAAATCTCGGATTTTGACGAAAATTCGAATTAGTGAGTGTTGAAACCGCCCGAAGTGTCAGTATTGTTCTGTATACAACGTCAGTAGTAAATAATAACGTATTTATATCTGGGAACGAGAAACCCAATTTTTTTGTGAATTAAAAGAGTTTTGTGATATTTGGGGTGATAGAAATTTTTTTCCCTCGGAGTCGGAAAAATTGGCAGAGTCCAGCAATTGAGTAAAAACGCAGTTTTTGATAAAAATTCAATTTTTGGTAAGCATATATAGGTCCTGGGTGTCTATATTAATCGCTAGAGCGGTTTATTAACGTAAAACTAGTTATTTTCCTTCAGAACAAAAATTTTGATTTTTCAGCGTTTAAGCGAAAAAGCGCGGGACTTAGTTTTTTTTTTTAAGCGCGGCTGGTCCCGCTCCATCAGTCATCAGTGGCCACGCTGCTCACTTCAAGTGCGTTTAGTATTCAAATTCAGTAAATATTCTTTCTTACTCCATCACGAGTGCTGCGCGTTAGTTGCGTTATCATTTAAATTGTTTTATATAAATTAGATTCTTTAATTTTTTTTAACGTAAAGGACTTAGGTTTCAGCAATAGAACTGCGGGATATTTCACGGTCAGACACGAGTGCGGGGCAGACACTCATTCATTGGATTCACTTCAGCGATTCTCTCGATAAATCGTTGTATTTCCTACTTTGGGAATTTAGTAGTTTTCTCTTAGAATAGAGTTGTGATTTTTTTTTATTTGTGTAAGATCACGGTTGTAGTGAGTCCGGGTCGAGAGTGCACTAAAGGGTAGTTTAGAAGAGACGTGGCACACCAGGAATCACAGAAAATGTTTAACCCAGATAATGACCAGTCAGTAGGGACCAGTGGGAATGGGAGTGTAGAGGATAGCACCTCTTCCGACACCACTGGGGACCGCTCAGGTAGCTCAACTGGCACCACAGGTGGGGTCAGTGGGACTGAAGCGACGAGTTCACGGGTTCTGCATGGGACTGGGCAGTCGAGGGTATCTTTCCATCCCGGGAGAGATACTATTATTGACATGAGTGGGGAGTCTTGCGAGGAGTCGTCCCATGAGTGGGGAGAGCCGTCTTGGGTTCCCCCACAAATAACATCGACGCCATGCCAGCAGGGTAGACAGGGGGCCTCAGTTAGTATGGCAGGACGTCCCACTTCGCTCGGTAGAGAACAGCAACCCGTTCAACGGGAACATGAACAACCACACCAACAGCAGGAACTACCCAACATAACACCAATACCACAGCACCCACAACACCTAGGTACACCTCATCCGTCACTACAACAACCCCAACTCCATCCTCAATTCCCATACCAACCCCATCCTCAATTCCCATACCAACCCCATCCTCAATTCCCATACCAACCCCATCCTCAGTTCCCATACCAACCCTTCCCCCAACCCCAGGCCACTCCATACCCATTCCAACCCCAGGCCACCCCATACCCATACCCATTCCAACCCCAGGCCACCCCATACCCATACCCATTCCAACCCCAGGCCACCCCATACCCATACCCATACCCATTCCAGCCCCAGGCCACCCCATACCCACCCCAACCTCAATCCACACCCCAACCCGAGGCCACCCACACCATACCTCAACCCCAACCTCAATCCACACCCCAACCCGAGGCCACCCACACCATACCTCAACCCCAACCTCCATCCACCCCCAACCCCAGGCCACCCACACCATACCTCAACCCCAACCCCAGGACGCCACAGCCTTAGACAGGCAGATGCGCACGGAGACGCCGGGCACTCAGTTGTCGCCATACGTAGAGGCGTTAAGTAAAGGCGAGGGAGCCAAGCCGAGGAACTGTGGCGCGGGTTCATCAGGCGGGAAGCAGCCCTCAGCTGCAAGTTCGAGCCACCCTGCGCGGGGTACCAACAGAGATCCGCGGAGGTGTTACTCCTGCTGGAAGCGCGGGCATATACAGAGGGATTGCGAAGTCACTCCTACGAAAGCATGAAAGCAGGCTCCTAGTGATGGTAGGCCTACTTTTGAGGTGAAAGTGGAAGGTGTGAGATTGACAGCTTTTGTTGATACAGGAAGCCAGGCAACAGTAATTAAAAAGTCAGCCTTCAGCAATTTTAAGAATGCACGTCTTAAACGTTGCGCAAAGACATTAACAGCAGTCAATGGGGAAAAGATTGAGATCGTAGGTCAAGGTACAGTTAATTTTGAGATTGATGGGGAATTGCAGCCTCACACATGTACGATCGTAGAGAACCTTGATTTTCCTGGTCACATCTTAATGGGAACTGATTTTCTGTCGCGATTTGATTATTCCTTGTCTGCTCAAAAAGGGGCTAGGAACTGCAGGTTGCAGTTGGGACAGACTTCCTACCCAGTGGAGATGATCGACCATCCTCCAGTTGTAGCTTCAATTAAGAGGAAGCTGAAATATAATGCGCACTATCCAAAATTGATTTTTAAGTCTCTTCCAGACACAGTTAAGAGGTCATGCGCATTGCATGCATTGACTAAACAGAGTTGCCCACCACATTCTGTTAAATTTATTAAAGTAGCCGTGGGACGTCACATACAACCAGGTACCACCCTTTAGGTGGCTGGGAGATGTGATAGTTTATTAATTCCTCATCACTTAGTTGTAGTGCTCGATAAAGGTGCACTCATTCCAGTTGTCAATCTTTCACATAAGACGTTTCGCTTCAGGGCAGGTGATAGGGTATCTCAGGGAACCATGGTGGAGGACACAGAAATCTTTCACCATGAGTCAGCTGAGACGCCAGCCGTCACTGCACAATGTAGTGCACTGAATATGTTGAACACTAAAACTCCATCCAAAGTACAATACGAAACGAGAAATGTTGCACAGAATGTAGAGGAAGTGGAAAAATTAATTTCAGCACTTGATTTGCAACATGTTGCACAGGCGGATAGGAAGGCACTGAGAGGAGTTTTACGAAAATTCCCGAAATTGTTTGCGACAGAGGATGACCAGATTGGTCTCCTTGATAAGATCGAGCACACCATTCCAACTGGTGACCATTTGCCTGTGTACACAAGACAGTGGAGGTTGCCGGAACAGGCAAAGAACATTATCAGGGAGGAGTGCCAGAAAATGTTGAGACAGGGCGTGATAGAGCCTAGTACGTCACCGTGGCTCTCTCCTGTTGTGCTAGTTCGGAAACCGGACGGTAGTTATCGTTTCTGTGTTGACTACCGGAAGGTGAACGAATTAACTAAGGGTGATGTGTATCCGTTGCCCCGAATACAGGAGATAATAGATCAATTTGGTGCTGCTAAGTATTTCTCAACTCTTGACGCAAAATCGGCGTATTGGGCGATTCCGGTGGCAGAACAAGATAGGGAAAAAACAGCATTCTCGGATGGTAGGCACACTTATCAATTCCGTAGGATGCCGTTTGGTTTGAAGACAGCGCCTTCGTCGTTTCAGAGGGCCATCAACTTTATCCTTAGTCCGGTACTGGGTAGGCATTCTTTAGCGTACCTGGATGATGATGTGATATATTCCAGGACGTTTGAGGAACACCTGCAGGACTTGACTGAGACTTTGAAGTTGTTAGATCAGGCAGGTTTCAGGCTGAATGTTCAGAAGTGCACCCTGGCGGCTCAGAAATTCAAATTTCTGGGGTTCCAGGTGTGCCCAGACGGTATCCGACCTGACCCAGATTCTTGCCGCGCCATTGCTGACATGCCTACTCCAAGGACAGCAAAGGACGTGCGTAGGTTTTTGGGGGCGGCCGGATATTTTCGTCGTCATATTGAAGGTTTCGCTGGCATTTCAGCACCCCTGACTGATCTGACAAAGAAAAATGCGAAGTTTGTGTGGAAATCTGAACATGACGAGGCCTATCGCAAACTGAAAGACCAACTAATCACGACACCGGTATTGGCTATTCCTGATTTTGAGAAAGAGTGGGAAGTGCACACTGACGCCAGCGGTATTGCTATTGGCGGGTGCTTAATTCAGCGAGATGCGGATAATTTACCCCATCCAGTAGCCTATTTCAGTAGGAAGGTCAAAGGACCTGAAGTTCATTATTCAGCTACGGATCGGGAGGCACTGGCAGTAGTAGAATCAGTTAGGTATTTTGAGCCTTACCTATTTCAGCGGCATTTTGTAATCTACACAGACCATCGAGCGTTAACACACATATTTAAAAAGCGAACGAAATGCCCACGAATGTCACGCTGGTCTCACGAACTTTCGGCCCACTCGTTCCAGATTTTGTACAAGCCTGGTCCAGCCCATGTTGTGCCAGATACGCTAAGTAGAAATATAGCGGCAATGCAGATTAATGAAAATATTGAAACCATTCCATCGGATAAAATGAGAGAATACCAGATGAACGAGCCGAGATGGAAAGAGATTATTGAGTATTTAGAGGGAGGAAAATACCCGAAAAAGAAAAAGAATTTACCTATTCATGATTTTGAGATGAAACAGGGCGTCCTGTATTATGTTAATAGCCAGAATGATAGGGCAGTATTTCAGCTAGTTATTCCGGACGCGTTGCGGTCATCAGCGTTAAAGCTTGCGCATGCTTCAAAAATTGCAGGGCATCCGGGGATCTTTAAAACGCACTTAAAAGCAAAGTCTCTATTTTATTTTCCAGGATTACTTTCTGAGGTAATCAATTTCGTGAAGTCGTGCCCTCGTTGCCAGAGGAGGAAAGGTACCCTTAAGGTACAAGCCCCACTTCAGGAATTCCCTGAAATTCGTGAACCGTTAGACCGTGTGGGGGCCGATCTGATTGATTTACACCACAGTCATTCAGGTAACAGATATGTGTTGGTGCTAGTTGACCATCTGTCTAGATACACTACACTAGTTGCATTACCTCAGAAGGATTCTCGTACGGTTGCAGATGCGTTCTTGCGTAGGTTCGTTACTGTATTCGGACCTCCTAAAGTTTTAGTCTCTGACCGGGGTCAAGAATTCAATGGGAATATATTTAGAGAAGTTTGTAAGATTTTAGAGACAACTTCGGCTTTTACAACGGCCTACTACCCACAAGCAAACGGAATGACGGAACGGACTAATCGTTCAGTCAAGGATATGCTTGCAATCCTTGCTGAACATGATGCAAACACCTGGGATGAACACCTACCCTATGTTCAGTTCGCCTTGAATACTGCCATCCACCAATCAATTAACACCCAACCACTTCATTTGTTTACTGGTAATTCATGCAATTTCCCCTCAGGTCTGCTTAACAGACATAATGTTGCATACGGGGAGGACTATCCTTCAGAGGTCCTTGGAAAAATGAGAAATGCATGGAATATTGCAGCTGAAGCGTCCAAGAAGGCACGGACTCGGTATGCTCATTTTTATGACAAGAAAGTGCGCCGTCTTGAATTGAAGGAAGGAAGCCTCGTATTGAGAGTGAATGAGGCTGCGCCCGCCAATCAGAGCAGGAAACTAGCTCCGAGGTGGCGAGGACCATATAGAGTAATTAAAAGGGCGGGGCCGGTTAATCTTGTTATAAAGGGAGTGTTCGAGGACCAGGTGGAAAGGACAATTCATGTGAATAAATTGAAACATTATCATGCTAGAGAGGAATTAGAACTGCCTTCAGCGGGTCTAGTTCCTGACTCAGCAGTGCTGACTCATGGCTTCACCGACGAGTCAGAAGATGAGGATGACCCTCTGTCATCGCTCATCAGTAGTCAGGTGCAGTCTCGCCACCCTATGGTGACGAGATCTCGCGCTATACAGTAAAGTAACTTCCTTGGTTAGTATAATTTAGTATTGATTAGATTTTCCTGTAAAGGCAATGAGGTGTACTATGTCTATACTTGACTCAGGTAGCAACTTTTACCGTGCTCTGGGGTTCCACCTCCACCAAACCCAGAGTATATCTATGCTTCCGCTGTGTTGTGTCTGTCTGTTCCCAGGTCTGATTGGTACACCGACCCAGTTGTTCCAGCCACACGTGAACCCTTGTCTGTAAAGACCGAGGAGGGAGGCACGTTACACAAAGCCCTCCCCCACCAGACCCAGTAACCCATACATCAGTTACTGTGGGGATGAGTGACTGTCCAAGAGTCACCCGGCCGACGCCTCACGTCACTAACGAGGTTGTCAGGGCCAGCGAGCGGTCCACATTATAGCAGTCACCGGAGGTGCCATACAACGCCGGGGTAGCTGTCTCGAGATCACCACTACCCACCTGCTGCGTCATCAAGACTGCAGCCATTCCAGCAGTGTTGGAGGAGAGGTCAAGAAATGGAAAGCACGTAGCAGTACTCAAGAATTTCGCCGGAAGATTAATGATTACGTCATCTGAAGTAACAAGAAAGCGGAAGTAAGGCGGTCACAGGTGGAAGGCACGGTTTCCCTACAGAGTACCGGGACTCGCCAATAGAAGGTCGCAAAATTGTCTCCTTTGGCCTAAAGTCGGCGGTACGAGGGTATACACAGTTGGTGTTTACGGCCTAGTAACCTGGTGACATCAAGAAACGCCTGAGATGACGTGAGCAATGATGGAAGACGAGATTCACCTGTTCTGCAAACAAGCAACCCGCCTCTACGACCCTCTAACATCACTCCTGCTAAGAGACACCGTTGGTACATCCAGTCCTGCTCTGCTGTGGTCATCTGCGCCGTCAAGTTTAACATCAAGACTGCCGTGTGAACTGTGATTGATATGAAGGCGTGGGGACTGTCGAGAGCAAGATTAATGGCCGAAATAACAGTATTCTACAGCTGTCACTTGGCACTCAGCTCTACTACACTCTGTCGTCATTCAGGAGTACCGGATGGGAGTACAAGAGGACCAGGTATTGATGTCTACACATGAAGAAGCAAGATCGACACCGTCATCGTCAGCGACTACATTCAGCATCCAGCAGCATCGATTTTTTTTTCTCGATTACTCAATATGAACAATTGATACAAACAACAAAGTTGGCTCTGAACATCTGTGTAAAGAACATCTGGACACTTTTGTTTAAATGTTGAAAAACAGATTTAGAATCAATACTTTATAAATGTTGAAAAACAGATTTAAAATAATTCTGGTATAATATATGAATTTTACTCTATAAATTGGTCAGTAATCAAAATCGAAGCCCCTGTGTAATTGTCTCAGCCCAGAACAAACGGTTATGGAAAATTATGTTGTGCTATTTTTTTTTCAGAATGTTTGAACACAGGAGAGGCGGACCAATATAAACATTGACACTTCTAGTGAGTGAGAACACTTGGCTGTACAGTCAGCTGAAACCTGTGATATAGTATAGGAATTTTTTATTTTTAGATACATGTAATAAACGTTAGGTGTGTTCCTTAACATGTCAAGGTTGACATTGATGGGGAGTGGTTAGTACACGGATGTGAGCTTGATAGTTCCGTAGTACGCTCCCGGATGACTGAAAGTTCAGTCTGAAGTTACAACTTTAATGTTTGTTTGAGCACGGTGTGGCCGGCTCTAGAGGACACATGAACTTGGCTAGTGAAGAGCCAAGAGAGTTTAATAGCTAGTTTTTGATGGTAGAGTAGGGACATGTTATTTAGCTATGTCAGTAAGGATAGGATGTATGTTTCCTGATATTAGAGGATTGCTGTCAGTTGACAGCTGAGAAATTTATGAAATATGAACATGTTTATTATGATGTTGGACTATTATTTGTCAAATTTTATTAGTTAGGTTAGCTTTTGTTTGTGGCATGAGTTAAATTGTGGGTTTGGATACTAATCCTCGTGATTTTTAACAAATTAACAAGGTTTACTAAGTGCTTGTGCGGGGGGGGGTTGTAACAAACTAGGCTGTTGTAAGAATTATCCAGAGTGGTTTATCGACAAAAGAGAATGGGAAGCTGAGCCCGCATGGTGACCTGACCCCCAGGGGAATTCGCGGTGGAAATAACCGACGCTTTGTTCTTAGCTGCGTATAATGAACCATCCTATAGTATTCAGTAATTTTGAGAAAATTAGCCTTTATTCATTTTGCATTAAAATTGTATTGTATAATAGTACTGGATACAATATCAAGAGTATTCTAATTATTGAGTTTGTCACCATCAGTGACGTCACGAATCAGATCTAACTTGTAAGGCGGAGTGACCGGCGGTCATAGGTCAGCAGGGTTGACAGGTCTACTATTTCTCAAAGTTCAATTATCCATTTTTGGGGGATCGGGAACAGCTTTGCCGTTAGATGTTTGTAATTTAATTTCAGTAAAATAATTCAACCAGTCTGGATCAATTCAGTACAAACAGAGGTTAATTGTTATAACTTAAACCTTGCTAGTAACTGGGTAGAACTTTGACTAGGCGGAAGGATACAATACTCTGTCTGGGGTAGACCAGACAAGGAAGAGATCAGTGTGGAGACAAGATCAACTGGGAGAGGCCAACCATCTTACCTCTCCCCAAGACCAGCCCAACATCTAGAGCTGGTCGCCCAAGGTATAGTTGCTATTGTTAATTATAGGGATAGTCTTCTCATTTGCCACTCAGGTCAAGTAGGGAGTGTTAAAGTGACAGGGAGTGAACATATTTAGATTTTGTTTTAGTTTTCTTTTAATAAATTAAATTTGTTAATATTTTGCATTTCATTATTTCCATGTGTTTTATGTGTAAACTTGTCCTGGTCACGTGGTCCACACGAGGTAAAGTTGTATTGGGCGCCGATTCTAACATCGAATCGGAATTATCATTACCGTGTAATTTATTCCACACTCAAGGTCATCGTATATAGTGGGGATCAAGCCCCAAGGTTGATTAATTAGCGTGATCGATCCAGACCTCGATCATTGCTCTTGTGTTACTGGTCTGGTGGTGGCAGCGTAGAGGCGACTCTAGGGTTTTGATCAGAGCCTAGGTCACGTCATACTGGGTGTAGAATCCTAAGTCGGTCAATCGTCTTAGGACCACGTGGCGTGGAGTTGGCTTTGGTAAAAGTTTTGGAGTCCCTTGGTAGAGAAT
>NC_091229.1:1995128-2052519 GCF_040958095.1 Procambarus clarkii
AAAACACATTGATTTTTATAATTTGTATTGGAAACAACATTGTCATATGTCTTTTCTTGGATCTAAATAATACGAAACCTCGCTCTATGATTTGAAGTTAAAATCCTCAAATATGGTTAAATAGTGACTTTTTTCACGTTTTTCATGTAGTTTGATACTACGTAAATATATTCATTTTTACCAATATTTCGATTCTATTTCATGTAGTATCACGATATGTGATTTGGCCTTCAAATCTCAGAATTTCGCATAATATTGCATTTTAAGCAAGTTTTCTTGCATTTTGTTTCGTACGAAAAATCATCGAATTTAGCAATATTTTGACGTTTATCATCCCATTTTCCTTTATGTGACTTAAACAAAATATCATCGAATTAGGCAATATTTTGCCGTTTTCTACGTTTTTGTGAATTTTCAGTCTATGGGTATTAATTCATTATATATACGATAAAAATGACGCAAACACATAATTGATTAGGTAATAACCTTAAATACTTCATTTTCAATCATCTATTTGTTTCTCGTTAAAATACTGAGTAAGATATTGAAAAGGGGAGAAGTTCTGTTTTTATTGCATATATCGACGTTTCAGCCGGATTAGAGCGGTTTTACGTGTACATCTTCCCTCGGTAATATAAACGAAAATCAGGAACATTTTAGTTAATTCTAATGAAAACACATTCATTTTTATCATTTGTATTGGAAACAACATTGTCATATATCTTTTCTTGGATCTAAATAATATGAAACCTCTCTCTATGATTTGAAGTTAAAATCCTCAAATATGGTTAAATAGTGACTTTTTCACGTTTTTCATGTAGTTTGATACTACGTAAATATATTGAGTTTTACCAATATTTCGATTCTATTTCATGTAGTATCACGATATGTGATTTGGCCTTCAAATCTCAGAATTTCGCATAATATTGCATTTTAAGCAAGTTTTCTTGCATTTTGTTTCGTACGAAAAATCATCGAATTTAGCAATATTTTGACGTTTATCATCCCCTTTTCCTTTGTGTGACTTAAACAAAATATCATCGAATTAGGCAATATTTTGCCGTTTTCCACGTTTTTGTGAATTTTCAGTCTATGGGTATTAATTCATATATATACGATAAAAATTATGCAAACACATAATTGATTAGATAATAACCGTAAATACTTCATTTTCAATCAACTATTTGTTTCTCGTTAAAATACTGAGTAAGATAATGAAAAGGGGAGAAGTTCGGTTTTTATTGCATATATCGACGTTTCAGCCGGATTAGAGCGGTTTTACGTGTACATCTTCCGTCGGTAATATAAACGGAAAATCAGGAACATTTTAGTTAATCCTAATGAAAACACATTGATTTTTATAATTTGTATTGGAAACAACATTGTCATATGTCTTTTCTTGGATCTAAATAATACGAAACCTCTCTCTATGATTTGAAGTTAAAATCCTCAAATATGGTTAAATAGTGACTTTTTTCACGTTTTTCATGTAGTTTGATACTACGTAAATATATTCATTTTTACCAATATTTAGATTCTATTTCATGTAGTATCACGATATGTGATTTGGCCTTCAAATCTCAGAATTTCGCATAATAATGCATTTTAAGCAAGTTTTCTTGCCTTTTGTTTCGTACGAAAAATCATCGAATTTAGCAATATTTTGACGTTTGTCATCCCCTTTTCCTTTATTTGATTTAAACAAAATATCATCGAATTAGGCAATATTTTGCGGTTTTTCCACGTTTTTGTGAATTTTCACTCTATGGGTATTATTTCATATATATACGATAAAAATTATGCAAACACATAATTGATTAGATAATAACCTTAAATACTTCATTTTCAATCATCTATTTGTTTCTCGTAAAATACTGAGTAAGATATTGAAAAGGGGAGAAGTTCGGTTTTTATTGCATATATCGACGTTTCAGCCGGATTAGAGCTGTTTTACGTGTACATCTTCCCTCGGTAATATAAACGAAAATCAGGAACATTTTAGTTAATTCTAATGAAAACACATTCATTTTTATCATTTGTATTGGAAACAACATTGTCATATGTCTTTTCTTGGATCTAAATAATACGAAACCTCTCTCTATGATTTGAAGTTAAAATCCTCAAATATGGTTAAATAGTGACTTTTTTCACGTTTTTCATGTAGTTTGATACTACGTAAATATATTGAGTTTTACCAATATTTCGATTCTATTTCATGTTGTATCACGATATGTGATTTGGCCTTCAAATCTCAGAATTTCGCATAATATTGCATTTTAAGCAAGTTTTCTTGCCTTTTGTTTCGTACGAAAAATCATCGAATTTAGCAATATTTTGACGTTTATCATCCCCTTTTCCTTTATGTGACTTCAACAAAATATCATCGAATTAGGCAATATTTTGCCGTTTTCCACGTTTCTGTGAATTTTCAGTCTATGGGTATTAATTCATATATATATGATAAAAATTATGCAAACACATAATTGATTAGATAATAACCTTAAATACTTCATTTTCAATCAACTATTTGTTTCTCGTTAAAACACTGAGTAAGATAATGAAAAGGGGAGAAGTTCGGTTTTTATTGCATATATCGACGTTTCAGCCGGATTAGAGCGGTTTTACGTGTACATCTTCCCTCGGTAATATAAACGGAAAATCAGGAACATTTTAGTTAATTCTAATGAAAACACATTGATTTTTATAATTTGTATTGGAAACAACATTGTCATATGTCTTTTCTTGGATCTAAATAATACGAAACCTCTCTCTATGATTTGAAGTTAAAATCCTCAAATATGGTTAAATAGTGACTTTTTTCACGTTTTTCCTGTAGTTTGATACTACGTAAATATATTGATTTTTACCAATATTTCGATTCTATTTCATGTAGTATCACGATATGTGATTTGGCCTTCAAATCTCAGAATTTCGCATAATAATGCATTTTAAGCAAGTTTTCTTGCATTTTGTTTCGTACGAAAAATCATCGAATTTAGCAATATTTTGACGTTTATCATCCCCTTTTCCTTTATGTGACTTAAACAAAATATCATCGAATTAGGCAATATTTTGCCGTTTTCCACGTTTTTGTGAATTTTCAGTCTATGGGTATTAATTCATATATATACAATAAAAATGATGCAAACACATAATTGATTAGATAATAACCTTAAATACTTCATTTTCAATTATCTATTTGTTTCTCGTTAAAATACTGAGTAAGATATTGAAAAGGGAAGAAGTTCGGTTTTTATTGCATATATCGACGTTTCAGCCGGATTAGAGCGGTTTTACGTGTACATCTTCCCTCGGTAATATAAACGGAAAATCAGGAACATTTTAGTTAATTCTAATGAAAACACATTGATTTTTATCATTTGTATTGGAAACAACATTGTCATATGTCTATTCTTGGATCTAAATAATACGAAACCTCGCTCTATGATTTGAAGTTAAAATCCTCAAATATGGTTAAATATTGACTTTTTTCACGTTTTTCATGTAGTTTGATATTACGTAAATATATTCATTTTTACCAATATTTCGATACTATTTCATGTAGTATCACGATATGTGATTTGGCCTTCAAATCTCAGAATTTCGCATCATATTGCATTTTAAGCAAGTTTTCTTGCCTTTTGTTTCGTACGAAAAATCATCGAATTTAGCAATATTTTGACGTTTATCATCCCCTTTTCCTTTATGTGACTTAAACAAAATATCATCGAATTAGGCAATATTTTGCCGTTTTCCACGTTTTTGTGAAATTTTCAGTCTATGGGTATTAATTCATATATATACGTTAAAATGATGCAAACACATAATTGATTAGATAATAACCTTAAATACTTCATTTTCAATCATCTATTTGTTTCTCGTTAAAATACTGAGTAAGATAATGAAAAGGGGAGAAGTTCGGTTTTTATTGCATATATCGACGTTTCAGCCGGATTAGAGCGGTTTTACGTGTACATCTTCCCTCGGTAATATAAACGAAAAATCAGGAACATTTTAGTTAATTCTAATGAAAACACATTGATTTTTATAATTTGTATTGGAAACAACATTGTCATATGTCTTTTCTTGGATCTAAATAATACGAAACCTCGCTCTATGATTTGAAGTTAAAATCCTCAAATATGGTTAAATAGTGACTTTTTTCACGTTTTTCATGTAGTTTGATACTACGTAAATATATTCATTTTTACCAATATTTCGATTCTATTTCATGTAGTATCACGATATGTGATTTGGCCTTCAAATCTCAGAATTTCGCATAATATTGCATTTTAAGCAAGTTTTCTTGCATTTTGTTTCGTACGAAAAATCATCGAATTTAGCAATATTTTGACGTTTATCATCCCATTTTCCTTTATGTGACTTAAACAAAATATCATCGAATTAGGCAATATTTTGCCGTTTTCTACGTTTTTGTGAATTTTCAGTCTATGGGTATTAATTCATTATATATACGATAAAAATGATGCAAACACATAATTGATTAGGTAATAACCTTAAATACTTCATTTTCAATCATGTATTTGTTTCTCGTTAAAATACTGAGTAAGATATTGAAAAGGGGAGAAGTTCTGTTTTTATTGCATATATCGACGTTTCAGCCGGAATAGAGCGATTTTCGTGTACATCTTCCATCGGTAATACAAACGGAAAATCAGGAACATTTTAGTTAATACTTATGAAAAAACATTGATTTTTATCATTTGTATTGGAAACAACATTGTCATATGTCTTTTCTTGGATCTAAATAATACGAAACCTCGCTCTATGATTTGAAGTTAAAATCCTCAAATATGGTTAAATAGTGACTTTTTTCACGTTTTTCATGTAGTTTGATAGTACGTAAATATATTCATTTTTACCAATATTTAGATTCTATTTCATGTAGTATCACGATATGTGATTTGGCCTTCAAATCTCAGAATTTCGCATAATATTGCATTTTAAGCAAGTTTTCTTGCCTTTTGTTTCGTACGAAAAATCATCGAATTTAGCAATATTTTGACGTTTATCATCCCCTTTTCCTTTATTTGATTTAAACAAAATATCATCGAATTAGGCAATATTTTGCGGTTTTTCCACGTTTTTGTGAATTTTCACTCTATGGGTATTATTTCATATATATACGATAAAAATTATGCAAACACATAATTGATTAGATAATAACCTTAAATACTTCATTTTCAATCATCTATTTGTTTCTCGTAAAATACTGAGTAAGATATTGAAAAGGGGAGAAGTTCGGTTTTTATTGCATATATCGACGTTTCAGCCAGATTAGAGCGGTTTTACGTGTACATCTTCCCTCGGTAATATAAACGAAAATCAGGAACATTTTAGTTAATACTAATGAAAACACAATGATTTTTATCATTTGTATTGGTAACAACACTGTCATATGTCTTTTCTTGGATCTAAATAATACGAAACCTCGCTCTATGATTTGAAGTTAAAATCCTCATATATGGTTAAATATTGACTTTTTTCACGTTTTTCATGTAGTTTGATATAACGTAAATATATTCATTTTTACCAATATTTCGATACTATTTCATGTAGTATCACGATATGTGATTTGGCCTTCAAATCTCAGAATTTCGCATAAAATTGCATTTTAAGCAAGTTTTCTTGCCTTTTGATTCGTACGAAAAATCATCGAATTTAGCAATATTTTGACGTTTATCATCCCCTTTTCCTTTATGTGACTTAAACAAAATATCATCGAATTAGGCAATATTTTGCCGTTTTCCACGTTTTTGTGAATTTTCAGTCTATGGGTATTAATTCATATATATACGATAAAAATTATGCAAACACATAATTGATTAGATAATAACCGTAAATACTTCATTTTCAATCAACTATTTGTTTCTCGTTAAAATACTGAGTAAGATATTGAAAAGGGGAGAAGTTCTGTTGTTATTGCATACATCGACGTTTCAGCCGGAATAGAGCGATTTTCGTGTACATCTTCCATCGGTAATATAAACAGAAAATCAGGAACATTTTAGTTAATACTAATGAAAACACATTGATTTTTATCATTTGTATTGGTAACAACACTGTCATATGTCTTTTCTTGGATCTAAATAATACGAAACCTCGTTCTATGATTTGAAGTTAAAATCCTCAAATATGGTTAAATAGTGACTTTTTTCACGTTTTTCATGTAGTTTGATACTACGTAAATATATTCATTTTTACCAATATTTAGATTCTATTTCATGTAGTATCACGATATGTGATTTGGCCTTCAAATCTCAGAATTTCGCATAATATTGCATTTTAAGCAAGTTTTCTTGCCTTTTGTTTCGTACGAAAAATCATCGAATTTAGCAATATTTTGACGTTTATCATCCCCTTTTCCTTTATTTGATTTAAACAAAATATCATCGAATTAGGCAATATTTTGCGGTTTTTCCACGTTTTTGTGAATTTTCACTCTATGGGTATTATTTCATATATATACGATAAAAATTATGCAAACACATAATTGATTAGATAATAACCTTAAATACTTCATTTTCAATCATCTATTTGTTTCTCGTAAAATACTGAGTAAGATATTGAAAAGGGGAGAAGTTCGGTTTTTATTGCATATATCGACGTTTCAGCCAGATTAGAGCGGTTTTACGTGTACATCTTCCCTCGGTAATATAAACGAAAATCAGGAACATTTTAGTTAATACTAATGAAAACACAATGATTTTTATCATTTGTATTGGTAACAACACTGTCATATGTCTTTTCTTGGATCTAAATAATGCGAAACCTCGCTCTATGATTTGAAGTTAAAATCCTCATATATGGTTAAATATTGACTTTTTTCACGTTTTTCATGTAGTTTGATATAACGTAAATATATTCATTTTTACCAATATTTCGATACTATTTCATGTAGTATCACGATATGTGATTTGGCCTTCAAATCTCAGAATTTCGCATAATATTGCATTTTAAGCAAGTTTTCTTGCCTTTTGTTTCGTACGAAAAATCATCGAATTTAGCAATATTTTGACGTTTATCATCCCCTTTTCCTTTATGTGACTTAAACAAAATATCATCGAATTAGGCAATATTTTGCCGTTTTCCACGTTTTTGTGAATTTTTAGTCTATGGGTATTAATTCATATATATACGATAAAAATAATGCAAACACATAATTGATTAGATTATAACCTTAAATACTTCATTTTCAATCATCTATTTGTTTCTCGTTAAAATACTGAGTAAGATAATGAAAAGGGGAGAAGTTCGGTTTTTATTGCATATATCGACGTTTCAGCCGGATTAGAGCGGTTTTACGTGTACATCTTCCCTCGGTAATATAAACGGAAAATCAGGAACATTTTAGTTAATTCTAATGAAAACACATTGATTTTTATAATTTGTATTGGAAACAACATTGTCATATGTCTTTTCTTGGATCTAAATAATACGAAACCTCGCTCTATGATTTGAAGTTAAAATCCTCAAATATGGTTAAATAGTTACTTTTTTCACGTTTTTCATGTAGTTTGATACTACGTAAATATATTCATTTTTACCAATATTTAGATTCTATTTCATGTAGTATCACGATATGTGATTTGGCCTTCAAATCTCAGAATTTCGCATAATATTGCATTTTAAGCAAGTTTTCTTGCCTTTTGTTTCGTACGAAAAATCATCGAATTTAGCAATATTTTGACTTTTATCATCCCCTTTTCCTTTATTTGATTTAAACAAAATATCATCGAATTAGGCAATATTTTGCGGTTTTTCCACGTTTTTGTGAATTTTCCCTCTATGGGTATTATTTCATATATATACGATAAAAAATATGCAAACACATAATTGATTAGATAATAACCTTAAATACTTCATTTTCAATCATCTATTTGTTTCTCGTAAAATACTGAGTAAGATATTGAAAAGGGGAGAAGTTCGGTTTTTATTGCATATATCGACGTTTCAGCCAGATTAGAGCGGTTTTACGTGTACATCTTCCCTCGGTAATATAAACGAAAATCAGGAACATTTTAGTTAATTCTAATGAAAACACATTCATTTTTATCATTTGTATTGGAAACAACATTGTCATATGTCTTTTCTTGGATCTAAATAATACGAAACCTCTCTCTATGATTTGAAGTTAAAATCCTCAAATATGGTTAAATAGTGACTTTTTCACGTTTTTCATGTAGATTGATACTACGTAAATATATTGAGTTTTACCAATATTTCGATTCTATTTCATGTAGTATCACGATATGTGATTTGGCCTTCAAATCTCAGAATTTCGCATAATATTGCATTTTAAGCAAGTTTTCTTGCATTTTGTTTCGTACGAAAAATCATCGAATTTAGCAATATTTTGACGTTTATCATCCCCTTTTCCTTTGTGTGACTTAAACAAAATATCATCGAATTAGGCAATATTTTGCCGTTTTCCACGTTTTGTGAATTTTCAGTCTATGGGTATTAATTCATATATATACGATAAAAATTATGCAAACACATAAATGATTAGATAATAACCTTAAATACTTCATTTTCAATCAACTATTTGTTTCTCGTTAAAATACTGAGTAAGATATTGAAAAGGGGAGAAGTTCTGTTTTTATTGCATATATCGACGTTTCAGGTGGAATAGAGCGATTTTCGTGTACATCTTCCATCGGTAATATAAACAGAAAATCAGGAACATTTTAGTTAATACTAATGAAAACACATTGATTTTTATCATTTGTATTGGTAACAACACTATCATATGTCTTTTCTTGGATCTAAATAATACGAAACCTCGCTCTATGATTTGAAGTTAAAATCCTCATATATGGGTAAATATTGACTTTTTTCACGTTTTTCATGTAGTTTGATATAACGTAAATATATTCATTTTTACCAATATTTCGATACTATTTCATGTAGTATCAGGATATGTGATTTGGCCTTCAAATCTCAGAATTTCGCATAATATTGCATTTTAAGCAAGTTTTCTTGCCTTTTGTTTCGTACGAAAAATCATCGAATTTAGCAATATTTTGACGTTTATCATCCCCTTTTCCTTTATGTGACTTAAACAAAATATCATCGAATTAGGCAATATTTTGCCGTTTTCCACGTTTTTGTGAATTTTCAGTATGGGTATTAATTCATATATATACGATAAAAATGATGCAAACACATAATTGATTAGATTATAACCTTAAATACTTTATTTTCAATCAACTATTTGTTTCTCGTTAAAATACTGAGTAAGATATTGAAAAGGGGAGAAGTTCTGTTTTTATTGCATATATCGACGTTTCAGCCGGAATAGAGCGATTTTCGTGTACATCTTCCATCGGTAATATAAACAGAAAATCAGGAACATTTTAGTTAATACTAATGAAAACACATTGATTTTTATCATTTGTATTGGTAACAACACTGTCATATGTCTTATCTTGGATCTAAATAATACGAAACCTCGCTCTATGATTTGAAGTTAAAATCCTCATATATGGTTAAATATTGACTTTTTTCACGTTTTTCATGTAGTTTGATATAACGTAAATATATTCATTTTTACCAATATTTCGATACTATTTCATGTAGTATCACGATATGTGATTTGGCCTTCAAATCTCAGAATTTCGCATAATATTGCATTTTAAGCAAGTTTTCTTGCCTTTTGTTTCGTACGAAAAATCATCGAATTTAGCAATATTTTGACGTTTATCATCCCCTTTGTTTCGTACGAAAAATCATCGAATTTAGCAATATTTTGACGTTTATCATCCCCTTTTCCTTTATTTGATTTAAACAAAATATCATCGAATTAGGCAATATTTTGCGGTTTTTCCACGTTTTTGTGAATTTTCACTCTATGGGTATTATTTCATATATATACGATAAAAATTATGCAAACACATAATTGATTAGATAATAACCTTAAATACTTCATTTTCAATCATCTATTTGTTTCTCGTAAAATACTGAGTAAGATATTGAAAAGGGGAGAAGTTCGGTTTTTATTGCATATATCGACGTTTCAGCCAGATTAGAGCGGTTTTACGTGTACATCTTCCCTCGGTAATATAAACGAAAATCAGGAACATTTTAGTTAGTTCTAATGAAAACACATTCATTTTTATCATTTGTATTGGAAACAACATTGTCATATGTCTTTTCTTGGATCTAAATAATACGAAACCTCTCTCTATGATTTGAAGTTAAAATCCTCAAATATGGTTAATTGGTGACTTCTTTCACGTTTTTCATGTAGTTTGATACTACGTAAATATATTCATTTTTACCAATATTTCGATTCTATTTCATGTAGTATCACGATATGTGATTTGGCCTTCAAATCTCAGAATTTCGCATAATATTGCATTTTAAGCAAGTTTTCTTGCATTTTGTTTCGTACGAAAAATCATCGAATTTAGCAATATTTTGACGTTTATCATCCCATTTTCCTTTATGTGACTTAAACAAAATATCATCGAATTAGGCAATATTTTGCCGTTTTCTACGTTTTTGTGAATTTTCAGTCTATGGGTATTAATTCATTATATTTACGATAAAAATGACGCAAACACATAATTGATTAGGTAATAACCTTAAATACTTCATTTTCAATCATCTATTTGTTTCTCGTTAAAATACTGAGTAAGATATTGAAAAGGGGAGAAGTTCTGTTTTTATTGCATATATCGACGTTTCAGCCGGAATAGAGCGATTTTCGTGTACATCTTCCATCGGTAATACAAACGGAAAATCAGGAACATTTTAGTTAATACTTATGAAAAAACATTGATTTTTATCATTTGTATTAGAAACAACATTGTCATATGTCTTTTCTTGGATCTAAATAATACGAAACCTCGCTCTATGATTTGAAGTTAAAATCCTCAAATATGGTTAAATAGTGACTTTTTTCACGTTTTTCATGTAGTTTGATACTACGTAAATATATTCATTTTTACCAATATTTAGATTCTATTTCATGTAGTATCACGATATGTGATTTGGCCTTCAAATCTCAGAATTTCGCATAATATTGCATTTTAAGCAAGTTTTCTTGCCTTTTGTTTCGTACGAAAAATCATCGAATTTAGCAATATTTTGACGTTTATCATCCCCTTTTCCTTTATTTGATTTAAACAAAATATCATCGAATTAGGCAATATTTTGCGGTTTTTCCACGTTTTTGTGAATTTTCCCTCTATGGGTATTATTTCATATATATACGATAAAAATTATGCAAACACATAATTGATTAGATAATAACCTTAAATACTTCATTTTCAATCATCTATTTGTTTCTCGTAAAATACTGAGTAAGATATTGAAAAGGGGAGAAGTTCGGTTTTTATTGCATATATCGACGTTTCAGCCAGATTAGAGCGGTTTTACGTGTACATCTTCCCTCGGTAATATAAACGAAAATCAGGAACATTTTAGTTAATTCTAATGAAAACACATTCATTTTTATCATTTGTATTGGAAACAACATTGTCATATGTCTTTTCTTGGATCTAAATAATACGAAACCTCTCTCTATGATTTGAAGTTAAAATCCTCAAATATGGTTAAATAGTGACTTTTTTCACGTTTTTCATGTAGTTTGATACTACGTAAATATATTGAGTTTTACCAATATTTCGATTCTATTTCATGTAGTATCACGATATGTGATTTGGCCTTCAAATCTCAGAATTTCGCATAATATTGCATTTTAAGCAAGTTTTCTTGCATTTTGTTTCGTACGAAAAATCATCGAATTTAGCAATATTTTGACGTTTATCATCCCCTTTTCCTTTGTGTGACTTAAACAAAATATCATCGAATTAGGCAATATTTTGCCGTTTTCCACGTTTTTGTGAATTTTCAGTCTATGGGTATTAATTCATATATATACGATAAAAATTATGCAAACACATAATTGATTAGATAATAACCTTAAATACTTCATTTTCAATCATCTATTTGTTTCTCGTAAAATACTGAGTAAGATATTGAAAAGGGGAGAAGTTCGGTTTTTATTGCATATATCGACGTTTCAGCCAGATTAGAGCGGTTTTACGTGTACATCTTCCCTCGGTAATATAAACGAAAATCAGGAACATTTTAGTTAATACTAATGAAAACACAATGATTTTTATCATTTGTATTGGTAACAACACTGTCATATGTCTTTTCTTGGATCTAAATAATACGAAACCTCGCTCTATGATTTGAAGTTAAAATCCTCATATATGGTTAAATATTGACTTTTTTCACGTTTTTCATGTAGTTTGATATAACGTAAATATATTCATTTTTACCAATATTTCGATACTATTTCATGTAGTATCACGATATGTGATTTGGCCTTCAAATCTCAGAATTTCGCATAATATTGCATTTTAAGCAAGTTTTCTTGCCTTTTGTTTCGTACGAAAAATCATCGAATTTAGCAATATTTTGACGTTTATCATCCCCTTTTCCTTTATGTGACTTAAACAAAATATCATCGAATTAGGCAATATTTTGCCGTTTTCCACGTTTTTGTGAATTTTTAGTCTATGGGTATTAATTCATATATATACGATAAAAATAATGCAAACACATAATTGATTAGATTATAACCTTAAATACTTCATTTTCAATCATCTATTTGTTTCTCGTTAAAATACTGAGTAAGATAATGAAAAGGGGAGAAGTTCGGTTTTTATTGCATATATCGACGTTTCAGCCGGATTAGAGCGGTTTTACGTGTACATCTTCCCTCGGTAATATAAACGGAAAATCAGGAACATTTTAGTTAATTCTAATGAAAACACATTGATTTTTATAATTTGTATTGGAAACAACATTGTCATATGTCTTTTCTTGGATCTAAATAATACGAAACCTCGCTCTATGATTTGAAGTTAAAATCCTCAAATATGGTTAAATAGTTACTTTTTTCACGTTTTTCATGTAGTTTGATACTACGTAAATATATTCATTTTTACCAATATTTAGATTCTATTTCATGTAGTATCACGATATGTGATTTGGCCTTCAAATCTCAGAATTTCGCATAATATTGCATTTTAAGCAAGTTTTCTTGCCTTTTGTTTCGTACGAAAAATCATCGAATTTAGCAATATTTTGACTTTTATCATCCCCTTTTCCTTTATTTGATTTAAACAAAATATCATCGAATTAGGCAATATTTTGCGGTTTTTCCACGTTTTTGTGAATTTTCCCTCTATGGGTATTATTTCATATATATACGATAAAAATTATGCAAACACATAATTGATTAGATAATAACCTTAAATACTTCATTTTCAATCATCTATTTGTTTCTCGTAAAATACTGAGTAAGATATTGAAAAGGGGAGAAGTTCGGTTTTTATTGCATATATCGACGTTTCAGCCAGATTAGAGCGGTTTTACGTGTACATCTTCCCTCGGTAATATAAACGAAAATCAGGAACATTTTAGTTAATTCTAATGAAAACACATTCATTTTTATCATTTGTATTGGAAACAACATTGTCATATGTCTTTTCTTGGATCTAAATAATACGAAACCTCTCTCTATGATTTGAAGTTAAAATCCTCAAATATGGTTAAATAGTGACTTTTTCACGTTTTTCATGTAGATTGATACTACGTAAATATATTGAGTTTTACCAATATTTCGATTCTATTTCATGTAGTATCACGATATGTGATTTGGCCTTCAAATCTCAGAATTTCGCATAATATTGCATTTTAAGCAAGTTTTCTTGCATTTTGTTTCGTACGAAAAATCATCGAATTTAGCAATATTTTGACGTTTATCATCCCCTTTTCCTTTGTGTGACTTAAACAAAATATCATCGAATTAGGCAATATTTTGCCGTTTTCCACGTTTTGTGAATTTTCAGTCTATGGGTATTAATTCATATATATACGATAAAAATTATGCAAACACATAATTGATTAGATAATAACCTTAAATACTTCATTTTCAATCAACTATTTGTTTCTCGTTAAAATACTGAGTAAGATATTGAAAAGGGGAGAAGTTCTGTTTTTATTGCATATATCGACGTTTCAGGTGGAATAGAGCGATTTTCGTGTACATCTTCCATCGGTAATATAAACAGAAAATCAGGAACATTTTAGTTAATACTAATGAAAACACATTGATTTTTATCATTTGTATTGGTAACAACACTATCATATGTCTTTTCTTGGATCTAAATAATACGAAACCTCGCTCTATGATTTGAAGTTAAAATCCTCATATATGGTTAAATATTGACTTTTTTCACGTTTTTCATGTAGTTTGATACTACGTAAATATATTGAGTTTTACCAATATTTCGATTCTATTTCATGTAGTATCACGATATGTGATTTGGCCTTCAAATCTCAGAATTTCGCATAATATTGCATTTTAAGCAAGTTTTCTTGCATTTTGTTTCGTACGAAAAATCATCGAATTTAGCAATATTTTGACGTTTATCATCCCCTTTTCCTTTGTGTGACTTAAACAAAATATCATCGAATTAGGCAATATTTTGCCGTTTTCCACGTTTTTGTGAATTTTCAGTCTATGGGTATTAATTCATATATATACGATAAAAATTATGCAAACACATAATTGATTAGATAATAACCTTAAATACTTCATTTTCAATCATCTATTTGTTTCTCGTAAAATACTGAGTAAGATATTGAAAAGGGGAGAAGTTCGGTTTTTATTGCATATATCGACGTTTCAGCCAGATTAGAGCGGTTTTACGTGTACATCTTCCCTCGGTAATATAAACGAAAATCAGGAACATTTTAGTTAATACTAATGAAAACACAATGATTTTTATCATTTGTATTGGTAACAACACTGTCATATGTCTTTTCTTGGATCTAAATAATACGAAACCTCGCTCTATGATTTGAAGTTAAAATCCTCATATATGGTTAAATATTGACTTTTTTCACGTTTTTCATGTAGTTTGATAT
Organism: Procambarus clarkii; assembly: GCF_040958095.1. Classification (NCBI taxonomy): domain Eukaryota; kingdom Metazoa; phylum Arthropoda; class Malacostraca; order Decapoda; family Cambaridae; genus Procambarus; species Procambarus clarkii. The sequence continues at coordinate 2,010,105 of NC_091229.1, forward strand.
AACGTAAATATATTCATTTTTACCAATATTTCGATACTATTTCATGTAGTATCACGATATGTGATTTGGCCTTCAAATCTCAGAATTTCGCATAATATTGCATTTTAAGCAAGTTTTCTTGCCTTTTGTTTCGTACGAAAAATCATCGAATTTAGCAATATTTTGACGTTTATCATCCCCTTTTCCTTTATGTGACTTAAACAAAATATCATCGAATTAGGCAATATTTTGCCGTTTTCCACGTTTTTGTGAATTTTTAGTCTATGGGTATTAATTCATATATATACGATAAAAATAATGCAAACACATAATTGATTAGATTATAACCTTAAATACTTCATTTTCAATCATCTATTTGTTTCTCGTTAAAATACTGAGTAAGATAATGAAAAGGGGAGAAGTTCGGTTTTTATTGCATATATCGACGTTTCAGCCGGATTAGAGCGGTTTTACGTGTACATCTTCCCTCGGTAATATAAACGGAAAATCAGGAACATTTTAGTTAATTCTAATGAAAACACATTGATTTTTATAATTTGTATTGGAAACAACATTGTCATATGTCTTTTCTTGGATCTAAATAATACGAAACCTCGCTCTATGATTTGAAGTTAAAATCCTCAAATATGGTTAAATAGTTACTTTTTTCACGTTTTTCATGTAGTTTGATACTACGTAAATATATTCATTTTTACCAATATTTTGATTCTATTTCATGTAGTATCACGATATGTGATTTGGCCTTCAAATCTCAGAATTTCGCATAATATTGCATTTTAAGCAAGTTTTCTTGCCTTTTGTTTCGTACGAAAAATCATCGAATTTAGCAATATTTTGACTTTTATCATCCCCTTTTCCTTTATTTGATTTAAACAAAATATCATCGAATTAGGCAATATTTTGCGGTTTTTCCACGTTTTTGTGAATTTTCCCTCTATGGGTATTATTTCATATATATACGATAAAAATTATGCAAACACATAATTGATTAGATAATAACCTTAAATACTTCATTTTCAATCATCTATTTGTTTCTCGTAAAATACTGAGTAAGATATTGAAAAGGGGAGAAGTTCGGTTTTTATTGCATATATCGACGTTTCAGCCAGATTAGAGCGGTTTTACGTGTACATCTTCCCTCGGTAATATAAACGAAAATCAGGAACATTTTAGTTAATTCTAATGAAAACACATTCATTTTTATCATTTGTATTGGAAACAACATTGTCATATGTCTTTTCTTGGATCTAAATAATACGAAACCTCTCTCTATGATTTGAAGTTAAAATCCTCAAATATGGTTAAATAGTGACTTTTTCACGTTTTTCATGTAGATTGATACTACGTAAATATATTGAGTTTTACCAATATTTCGATTCTATTTCATGTAGTATCACGATATGTGATTTGGCCTTCAAATCTCAGAATTTCGCATAATATTGCATTTTAAGCAAGTTTTCTTGCATTTTGTTTCGTACGAAAAATCATCGAATTTAGCAATATTTTGACGTTTATCATCCCCTTTTCCTTTGTGTGACTTAAACAAAATATCATCGAATTAGGCAATATTTTGCCGTTTTCCACGTTTTGTGAATTTTCAGTCTATGGGTATTAATTCATATATATACGATAAAAATTATGCAAACACATAATTGATTAGATAATAACCTTAAATACTTCATTTTCAATCAACTATTTGTTTCTCGTTAAAATACTGAGTAAGATATTGAAAAGGGGAGAAGTTCTGTTTTTATTGCATATATCGACGTTTCAGGTGGAATAGAGCGATTTTCGTGTACATCTTCCATCGGTAATATAAACAGAAAATCAGGAACATTTTAGTTAATACTAATGAAAACACATTGATTTTTATCATTTGTATTGGTAACAACACTATCATATGTCTTTTCTTGGATCTAAATAATACGAAACCTCGCTCTATGATTTGAAGTTAAAATCCTCATATATGGGTAAATATTGACTTTTTTCACGTTTTTCATGTAGTTTGATATAACGTAAATATATTCATTTTTACCAATATTTCGATACTATTTCATGTAGTATCAGGATATGTGATTTGGCCTTCAAATCTCAGAATTTCGCATAATATTGCATTTTAAGCAAGTTTTCTTGCCTTTTGTTTCGTACGAAAAATCATCGAATTTAGCAATATTTTGACGTTTATCATCCCCTTTTCCTTTATGTGACTTAAACAAAATATCATCGAATTAGGCAATATTTTGCCGTTTTCCACGTTTTTGTGAATTTTCAGTATGGGTATTAATTCATATATATACGATAAAAATGATGCAAACACATAATTGATTAGATTATAACCTTAAATACTTTATTTTCAATCAACTATTTGTTTCTCGTTAAAATACTGAGTAAGATATTGAAAAGGGGAGAAGTTCTGTTTTTATTGCATATATCGACGTTTCAGCCGGAATAGAGCGATTTTCGTGTACATCTTCCATCGGTAATATAAACAGAAAATCAGGAACATTTTAGTTAATACTAATGAAAACACATTGATTTTTATCATTTGTATTGGTAACAACACTGTCATATGTCTTTTCTTGGATCTAAATAATACGAAACCTCGCTCTATGATTTGAAGTTAAAATCCTCATATATGGTTAAATATTGACTTTTTTCACGTTTTTCATGTAGTTTGATATAACGTAAATATATTCATTTTTACCAATATTTCGATACTATTTCATGTAGTATCACGATATGTGATTTGGCCTTCAAATCTCAGAATTTCGCATAATATTGCATTTTAAGCAAGTTTTCTTGCCTTTTGTTTCGTACGAAAAATCATCGAATTTAGCAATATTTTGACGTTTATCATCCCCTTTGTTTCGTACGAAAAATCATCGAATTTAGCAATATTTTGACGTTTATCATCCCCTTTTCCTTTATTTGATTTAAACAAAATATCATCGAATTAGGCAATATTTTGCGGTTTTTCCACGTTTTTGTGAATTTTCACTCTATGGGTATTATTTCATATATATACGATAAAAATTATGCAAACACATAATTGATTAGATAATAACCTTAAATACTTCATTTTCAATCATCTATTTGTTTCTCGTAAAATACTGAGTAAGATATTGAAAAGGGGAGAAGTTCGGTTTTTATTGCATATATCGACGTTTCAGCCAGATTGGAGCGGTTTTACGTGTACATCTTCCCTCGGTAATATAAACGAAAATCAGGAACATTTTAGTTAGTTCTAATGAAAACACATTCATTTTTATCATTTGTATTGGAAACAACATTGTCATATGTCTTTTCTTGGATCTAAATAATACGAAACCTCTCTCTATGATTTGAAGTTAAAATCCTCAAATATGGTTAATTGGTGACTTCTTTCACGTTTTTCATGTAGTTTGATACTACGTAAATATATTCATTTTTACCAATATTTCGATTCTATTTCATGTAGTATCACGATATGTGATTTGGCCTTCAAATCTCAGAATTTCGCATAATATTGCATTTTAAGCAAGTTTTCTTGCATTTTGTTTCGTACGAAAAATCATCGAATTTAGCAATATTTTGACGTTTATCATCCCATTTTCCTTTATGTGACTTAAACAAAATATCATCGAATTAGGCAATATTTTGCCGTTTTCTACGTTTTTGTGAATTTTCAGTCTATGGGTATTAATTCATTATATTTACGATAAAAATGACGCAAACACATAATTGATTAGGTAATAACCTTAAATACTTCATTTTCAATCATCTATTTGTTTCTCGTTAAAATACTGAGTAAGATATTGAAAAGGGGAGAAGTTCTGTTTTTATTGCATATATCGACGTTTCAGCCGGAATAGAGCGATTTTCGTGTACATCTTCCATCGGTAATACAAACGGAAAATCAGGAACATTTTAGTTAATACTTATGAAAAAACATTGATTTTTATCATTTGTATTAGAAACAACATTGTCATATGTCTTTTCTTGGATCTAAATAATACGAAACCTCGCTCTATGATTTGAAGTTAAAATCCTCAAATATGGTTAAATAGTGACTTTTTTCACGTTTTTCATGTAGTTTGATACTACGTAAATATATTCATTTTTACCAATATTTAGATTCTATTTCATGTAGTATCACGATATGTGATTTGGCCTTCAAATCTCAGAATTTCGCATAATATTGCATTTTAAGCAAGTTTTCTTGCCTTTTGTTTCGTACGAAAAATCATCGAATTTAGCAATATTTTGACGTTTATCATCCCCTTTTCCTTTATTTGATTTAAACAAAATATCATCGAATTAGGCAATATTTTGCGGTTTTTCCACGTTTTTGTGAATTTTCCCTCTATGGGTATTATTTCATATATATACGATAAAAATTATGCAAACACATAATTGATTAGATAATAACCTTAAATACTTCATTTTCAATCATCTATTTGTTTCTCGTAAAATACTGAGTAAGATATTGAAAAGGGGAGAAGTTCGGTTTTTATTGCATATATCGACGTTTCAGCCAGATTAGAGCGGTTTTACGTGTACATCTTCCCTCGGTAATATAAACGAAAATCAGGAACATTTTAGTTAATTCTAATGAAAACACATTCATTTTTATCATTTGTATTGGAAACAACATTGTCATATGTCTTTTCTTGGATCTAAATAATACGAAACCTCTCTCTATGATTTGAAGTTAAAATCCTCAAATATGGTTAAATAGTGACTTTTTTCACGTTTTTCATGTAGTTTGATACTACGTAAATATATTGAGTTTTACCAATATTTCGATTCTATTTCATGTAGTATCACGATATGTGATTTGGCCTTCAAATCTCAGAATTTCGCATAATATTGCATTTTAAGCAAGTTTTCTTGCATTTTGTTTCGTACGAAAAATCATCGAATTTAGCAATATTTTGACGTTTATCATCCCCTTTTCCTTTGTGTGACTTAAACAAAATATCATCGAATTAGGCAATATTTTGCCGTTTTCAACGTTTTTGTGAATTTTCAGTCTATGGGTATTAATTCATATATATACGATAAAAATTATGCAAACACATAATTGATTAGATAATAACCTTAAATACTTCATTTTCAATCAACTATTTGTTTCTCGTTAAAATACTGAGTAAGATATTGAAAAGGGGAGAAGTTCTGTTTTTATTGCATATATCGACGTTTCAGCCGGAATAGAGCGATTTTCGTGTACATCTTCCATCGGTAATATAAACAGAAAATCAGGAACATTTTAGTTAATACTAATGAAAACACATTGATTTTTATCATTTGTATTGGTAACAACACTGTCATATGTCTTTTCTTGGATCTAAATAATACGAAACCTCGCTCTATGATTTGAAATTAAAATCCTCATATATGGGTAAATATTGACTTTTTTCACGTTTTTCATGTAGTTTGATATAACGTAAATATATTCATTTTTACCAATATTTCGATACTATTTCATGTAGTATCACGATATGTGATTTGGCCTTCATATCTCAGAATTTCGCATAATATTGCATTTTAAGCAAGTTTTCTTGCCTTTTGTTTCGTACGAAAAATCATCGAATTTAGCAATATTTTGACGTTTATCATCCCCTTTTCCTTTATGTGACTTAAACAAAATATCATCGAATTAGGCAATATTTTGCCGTTTTCCACGTTTTTGTGAATTTTCAGTCTATGGGTATTAATTCATATATATACGATAAAAATGATGCAAACACATAATTGATTAGATTATAACCTTAAATACTTCATTTTCAATCATCTATTTGTTTCTCGTTAAAATACTGAGTAAGATAATGAAAAGGGGAGAAGTTCGGTTTTTATTGCATATATCGACGTTTCAGCCGGATTAGAGCGGTTTTACGTGTACATCTTCCCTCGATAATATAAACGGAAAATCAGGAACATTTTAGTTAATTCTAATGAAAACACATTGATTTTTATAATTTGTATTGGAAACAACATTGTCATATGTCTTTTCTTGGATCTAAATAATACGAAACCTCGCTCTATGATTTGAAGTTAAAATCCTCAAATATGGTTAAATAGTGACTTTTTTCACGTTTTTCATGTAGTTTGATACTACGTAAATATATTCATTTTTACCAATATTTCGATTCTATTTCATGTAGTATCACGATATGTGATTTGGCCTTCAAATCTCAGAATTTCGCATAATATTGCATTTTAAGCAAGTTTTCTTGCATTTTGTTTCGTACGAAATATCATCGAATTAGGCAATATTTTGCCGTTTTCTACGTTTTTGTGAATTTTCAGTCTATGGATATTAATTCATTATATATACGATAAAAATGACGCAAACACATAATTGATTAGGTAATAACCTTAAATACTTCATTTTCAATCATCTATTTGTTTCTCGTTACAATACTGAGTAAGATATTGAAAAGGGGAGAAGTTCTGTTTTTATTGCATATATCGACGTTTCAGCCGGAATAGAGCGATTTTCGTGTACATCTTCCATCGGTAATACAAACGGAAAATCAGGAACATTTTAGTTAATACTTATAAAAAAACATTGATTTTTATCATTTGTATTGGAAACAACATTGTCATATGTCTTTTCTTGGATCTAAATAATACGAAACCTCGCTCTATGATTTGAAGTTAAAATCCTCAAATATGGTTAAATAGTGACTTTTTTCACGTTTTTCATGTAGTTTGATACTACGTAAATATATTCATTTTTACCAATATTTAGATTCTATTTCATGTAGTATCACGATATGTGATTTGGCCTTCAAATCTCAGAATTTCGCATAATATTGCATTTTAAGCAAGTTTTCTTGCCTTTTGTTTCGTACGAAAAATCATCGAATTTAGCAATATTTTGACGTTTATCATCCCTTTTTCCTTTATTTGATTTAAACAAAATATCATCGAATTAGGCAATATTTTGCGGTTTTTCCACGTTTTTGTGAATTTTCCCTCTATGGGTATTATTTCATATATATACGATAAAAATTATGCAAACACATAATTGATTAGATAATAACCTTAAATACTTCATTTTCAATCATCTATTTGTTTCTCGTAAAGTACTGAGTAAGATATTGAAAAGGGGAGAAGTTCGGTTTTTATTGCATATATCGACGTTTCAGCCAGATTAGAGCGGTTTTACGTGTACATCTTCCCTCGGTAAAATAAACGAAAATCAGGAACATTTTAGTTAATTCTAATGAAAACACATTCATTTTTATCATTTGTATTGGAAACAACATTGTCATATGTCTTTTCTTGGATCTAAATAATACGAAACCTCTCTCTATGATTTGAAGTTAGAATCCTCAAATATGGTTAAATAGTGACTTTTTCACGTTTTTCATGTAGTTTGATACTACGTAAATATATTGAGTTTTACCAATATTTCGATTCTATTTCATGTAGTATCACGATATGTGATTTGTCCTTCAAATCTCAGAATTTCGCATAATATTGCATTTTAAGCAAGTTTTCTTGCATTTTGTTTCGTACGAAAAATCATCGAATTTAGCAATATTTTGACGTTTATCATCCCCTTTTCCTTTGTGTGACTTAAACAAAATATCATCGAATTAGGCAATATTTAACCGTTTTCCACGTTTTTGTGAATTTTCAGTCTATGGGTATTAATTCATATATATACGATAAAAATTATGCAAACACATAATTGATTAGATAATAACCTTAAATACTTCATTTTCAATCAACTATTTGTTTCTCGTTAAAATACTGAGTAAGATATTGAAAAGGGGAGAAGTTCTGTTTTTATTGCATATATCGACGTTTCAGCCGGAATAGAGCGATTTTCGTGTACATCTTCCATCGGTAATATAAACAGAAAATCAGGAACATTTTAGTTAATACTAATGAAAACACATTGATTTTTATCATTTGTATTGGTAACAACACTGTCATATGTCTTTTCTTGGATCTAAATAATACGAAACCTCGCTCTATGATTTGAAGTTAAAATCCTCAAATATGGTTAAATAGTGACTTTTTTCACGTTTTTCATGTAGTTTGATACTACGTAAATATATTGAGTTTTACCAATATTTCGATTCTATTTCATGTAGTATCACGATATGTGATTTGGCCTTCAAATCTCAGAATTTCGCATAATATTGCATTTTAAGCAAGTTTTCTTGCATTTTGTTTCGTACGAAAAATCATCGAATTTAGCAATATTTTGACGTTTATCATCCCCTTTTCCTTTGTGTGACTTAAACAAAATATCATCGAATTAGGCAATATTTAACCGTTTTCCACGTTTTAGTGAATTTTCAGTCTATGGGTATTAATTCATATATATACGATAAAAATTATGCAAACACATAATTGATTAGATAATAACCTTAAATACTTCATTTTCAATCAACTATTTGTTTCTCGTTAAAATACTGAGTAAGATATTGAAAAGGGGAGAAGTTCTGTTTTTATTGCATATATCGACGTTTCAGCCGGAATAGAGCGATTTTCGTGTACATCTTCCATCGGTAATATAAACAGAAAATCAGGAACATTTTAGTTAATACTAATGAAAACACATTGATTTTTATCATTTGTATTGGTAACAACACTGTCATATGTCTTTTCTTGGATCTAAATAATACGAATCCTCGCTCTATGATTTGAAGTTAAAATCCTCATATATGGGTAAATATTGACTTTTTTCACGTTTTTCATGTAGTTTGATATAACGTAAATATATTCATTTTTACCAATATTTCGATACTATTTCATGTAGTATCACGATATGTGATTTGGCCTTCATATCTCAGAATTTCGCATAATATTGCATTTTAAGCAAGTTTTCTTGCCTTTTGTTTCGTACGAAAAATCATCGAATTTAGCAATATTTTGACGTTTATCATCCCCTTTTCCTTTATGTGACTTAAACAAAATATCATCGAATTAGGCAATATTTTGCCGTTTTCCACGTTTTTGTGAATTTTCAGTCTATGGGTATTAATTCATATATATACGATAAAAATGATGCAAACACATAATTGATTAGATTATAACCTTAAATACTTCATTTTCAATCATCTATTTGTTTCTCGTTAAAATACTGAGTAAGATAATGAAAAGGGGAGAAGTTCGGTTTTTATTGCATATATCCACGTTTCAGCCGGATTAGAGCGGTTTTACGTGTACATCTTCCCTCGATAATATAAACGGAAAATCAGGAACATTTTAGTTAATTCTAATGAAAACACATTGATTTTTATAATTTGTATTGGAAACAACATTGTCATATGTCTTTTCTTGGATCTAAATAATACGAAACCTCGCTCTATGATTTGAAGTTAAAATCCTCAAATATGGTTAAATAGTGACTTTTTTCACGTTTTTCATGTAGTTTGATACTACGTAAATATATTCATTTTTACCAATATTTCGATTCTATTTCATGTAGTATCACGATATGTGATTTGGCCTTCAAATCTCAGAATTTCGCATAATATTGCATTTTAAGCAAGTTTTCTTGCATTTTGTTTCGTACGAAATATCATCGAATTAGGCAATATTTTGCCGTTTTCTACAATTTTGTGAATTTTCAGTCTATGGATATTAATTCAATATATATACGATAAAAATGACGCAAACACATAATTGATTAGGTAATAACCTTAAATACTTCATTTTCAATCATCTATTTGTTTCTCGTTACAATACTGAGTAAGATATTGAAAAGGGGAGAAGTTCTGTTTTTATTGCATATATCGACGTTTCAGCCGGAATAGAGCGATTTTCGTGTACATCTTCCATCGGTAATACAAACGGAAAATCAGGAACATTTTAGTTAATACTTATGAAAAAACATTGATTTTTATCATTTGTATTGGAAACAACATTGTCATATGTCTTTTCTTGGATCTAAATAATACGAAACCTCGCTCTATGATTTGAAGTTAAAATCCTCAAATACGGTTAAATAGTGACTTTTTTCACGTTTTTCATGTAGTTTGATACTACGTAAATATATTCATTTTTACCAATATTTAGATTCTATTTCATGTAGTATCACGATATGTGATTTGGCCTTCAAATCTCAGAATTTCGCATAATATTGCATTTTAAGCAAGTTTTCTTGCCTTTTGTTTCGTACGAAAAATCATCGAATTTAGCAATATTTTGACGTTTATCATCCCCTTTTCCTTTATTTGATTTAAACAAAATATCATCGAATTAGGCAATATTTTGCCGTTTTTCCACGTTTTTGTGAATTTTCCCTCTATGGGTATTATTTCATATATATACGATAAAAATTATGCAAACACATAATTGATTAGATAATAACCTTAAATACTTCATTTTCAATCATCTATTTGTTTCTCGTAAAGTACTGAGTAAGATATTGAAAAGGGGAGAAGTTCGGTTTTTATTGCATATATCGACGTTTCAGCCAGATTAGAGCGGTTTTACGTGTACATCTTCCCTCGGTAAAATAAACGAAAATCAGGAACATTTTAGTTAATTCTAATGAAAACACATTCATTTTTATCATTTGTATTGGAAACAACATTGTCATATGTCTTTTCTTGGATCTAAATAATACGAAACCTCTCTCTATGATTTGAAGTTAAAATCCTCAAATATGGTTAAATAGTGACTTTTTCACGTTTTTCATGTAGTTTGATACTACGTAAATATATTGAGTTTTACCAATATTTCGATTCTATTTCATGTAGTATCACGATATGTGATTTGGCCTTCAAATCTCAGAATTTCGCATAATATTGCATTTTAAGCAAGTTTTCTTGCATTTTGTTTCGTACGAAAAATCATCGAATTTAGCAATATTTTGACGTTTATCATCCCCTTTTCCTTTGTGTGACTTAAACAAAATATCATCGAATTAGGCAATATTTAACCGTTTTCCACGTTTTTGTGAATTTTCAGTCTATGGGTATTAATTCATATATATACGATAAAAATTATGCAAACACATAATTGATTAGATAATAACCTTAAATACTTCATTTTCAATCAACTATTTGTTTCTCGTTAAAATACTGAGTAAGATATTGAAAAGGGGAGAAGTTCTGTTTTTATTGCATATATCGACGTTTCAGCCGGAATAGAGCGATTTTCGTGTACATCTTCCATCGGTAATATAAACAGAAAATCAGGAACATTTTAGTTAATACTAATGAAAACACATTGATTTTTATCATTTGTATTGGTAACAACACTGTCATATGTCTTTTCTTGGATCTAAATAATACGAAACCTCGCTCTATGATTTGAAGTTAAAATCCTCAAATATGGTTAAATAGTGACTTTTTTCACGTTTTTCATGTAGTTTGATACTACGTATATATATTCATTTTTACCAATATTTAGATTCTATTTCATGTAGTATCACGATATGTGATTTGGCCTTCAAATCTCAGAATTTCGCATAATATTGCATTTTAAGCAAGTTTTCTTGCCTTTTGTTTCGTACGAAAAATCATCGAATTTAGCAATGTTTTGACGTTTATCATCCCCTTTTCCTTTGTGTGACTTAAACAAAATATCATCGAATTAGGCAATATTTTGCCGTTTTCCACGTTTTTGTGAATTTTCAGTCTATGGGTATTAATTCATATATATACGATAAATATTATGCAAACACATAATTGATTAGATAATAACCTTAAATACTTCATTTTCAATCAACTATTTGTTTCTCGTTAAAATACTGAGTAAGATATTGAAAAGGGGAGAAGTTCTGTTTTTATTGCATATATCGACGTTTCAGCCGGAATAGAGCGATTTTCGTGTACATCTTCCATCGGTAATATAAACAGAAAATCAGGAACATTTTAGTTAATACTAATGAAAACACATTGATTTTTATCATTTGTATTGGTAACAACACTGTCATATGTCTTTTCTTGGATCTAAATAATACGAATCCTCGCTCTATGATTTGAAGTTAAAATCCTCATATATGGTTAAATATTGACTTTTTTCACGTTTTTCATATAGTTTGATATAACGTAAATATATTCATTTTTACCAATATTTCGATACTATTTCATGTAGTATCACGATATGTGATTTGGCCTTCAAATCTCAGAATTTCGCATAATATTGCATTTTGAGCAAGTTTTCTTGCCTTTTGTTTCGTACGAAAAATCATCGAATTTAGCAATATTTTGATGTTTATCATCCCCTTTTCCTTTATGTGACTTAAACAAAATATCATCGAATTAGGCAATATTTTGCCGTTTTCCACGTTTTTGTGAATTTTCACTCTATGGGTATTATTTCATATATATACGATAGAAATGATGCAAACACATAATTGATTAGATTATAACCTTAAATACTTCATTTTCAATCATCTATTTGTTTCTCGTTAAAATACTGAGTAAGATAATGAAAAGGGGAGAAGTTCGGTTTTTATTGCATATATCGACGTTTCAGCCGGATTAGAGCGGTTTTACGTGTACATCTTCCCTCGGTAATATAAACGGAAAATCAGGAACATTTTAGTTAATTCTAATGAAAACACAATGATTTTTATAATTTGTATTGGAAACAACATTGTCATATATCTTTTCTTGGATCTAAATAATACGAAACCTCGCTCTATGATTTGAAGTTAAAATCCTCAAATATGGTTAAATAGTTACTTTTTTCACGTTTTTCATGTAGTTTGATACTACGTAAATATATTCATTTTTACCAATATTTCGATTCTATTTCATGTAGTATCACGATATGTGATTTGGCCTTCAAATCTCAGAATTTCGCATAATATTGCATTTTAAGCAAGTTTTCTTGCATTTTGTTTCGTACGAAAAATCTTCGAATTTAGCAATATTTTGACGTTTATCATCCCATTTTCCTTTATGTGACTTAAACAAAATATCATCGAATTAGGCAATATTTTGCCGTTTTCCACGTTTTTGTGAATTTTCAGTCTATGGGTATTAATTCATATATATACGATAAAAATTATGCAAACACATAATTGATTAGATAATAACCTTAAATACTTCATTTTCAATCAACTATTTGTTTCTCGTTAAAATACTGAGTAAGATATTGAAAAGGGGAGAAGTTCTGTTTTTATTGCATATATCGACGTTTCAGCCGGAATAGAGCGATTTTCGTGTACATCTTCCATCGGTAATACAAACGGAAAATCAGGAACATTTTAGTTAATACTTATGAAAAAACATTGATTTTTATCATTTGTATTGGAAACAACATTGTCATATGTCTTTTCTTGGATCTAAATAATACGAAACCTCTCTCTATGATTTGAAATTAAAATCCTCAAATATGGTTAAATAGTGACTTTTTTCACGTTTTTCATGTAGTTTGATACTACGTATATATATTCATTTTTACCAATATTTAGATTCTATTTCGTGTAGTATCACGATATGTGATTTGGCCTTCAAATCTCAGAATTTCGCATAATATTGCATTTTAAGCAAGTTTTCTTGCATTTTGTTTCGTACGAAAAATCATCGAATTTAGCAATATTTTGACGTTTATCATCCCCTTTTCCTTTGTGTGACTTAAACAAAATATCATCGAATTAGGCAATATTTTGCCGTTTTCCACGTTTTTGTGAATTTTCAGTCTATGGGTATTAATTCATATATATACGATAAAAATTATGCAAACACATAATTGATTAGATAATAACCTTAAATACTTCATTTTCAATCAACTATTTGTTTCTCGTTAAAATACTGAGTAAGATATTGAAAAGGGGAGAAGTTCTGTTTTTATTGCATATATCGACGTTTCAGCCGGAATAGAGCGATTTTCGTGTACATCTTCCATCGGTAATATAAACAGAAAATCAGGAACATTTTAGTTAATACTAATGAAAACACATTGATTTTTATCATTTGTATTGGTAACAACACTGTCATATGTCTTTTCTTGGATCTAAATAATACGAAACCTCGCTCTATGATTTGAAGTTAAAATCCTCATATATGGGTAAATATTGACTTTTTTCACGTTTTTCATGTAGTTTGATATAACGTAAATATATTCATTTTTACCAATATTTCGATTCTATTTCATGTAGTATCACGATATGTGATTTGGCCTTCATATCTCAGAATTTCGCATAATATTGCATTTTAAGCAAGTTTTCTTGCCTTTTGTTTCGTACGAAAAATCATCGAATTTAGCAATATTTTGACGTTTATCATCCCCTTTTCCTTTATGTGACTTAAACAAAATATCATCGAATTAGGCAATATTTTGCCGTTTTCCACGTTTTTGTGAATTTTCAGTCTATGGGTATTAATTCATATATATACGATAAAAATGATGCAAACACATAATTGATTAGATTATAACCTTAAATACTTCATTTTCAATCATCTATTTGTTTCTCGTTAAAATACTGAGTAAGATAATGAAAAGGGGAGAAGTTCGGTTTTTATTGCATATATCGACGTTTCAGCCGGATTAGAGCGGTTTTACGTGTACATCTTCCCTCGATAATATAAACGGAAAATCAGGAACATTTTAGTTAATTCTAATGAAAACACATTGATTTTTATAATTTGTATTGGAAACAACATTGTCATATGTCTTTTCTTGGATCTAAATAATACGAAACCTCGCTCTATGATTTGAAGTTAAAATCCTCAAATATGGTTAAATAGTGACTTTTTTCACGTTTTTCATGTAGTTTGATACTACGTAAATATATTCATTTTTACCAATATTTCGATTCTATTTCATGTAGTATCACGATATGTGATTTGGCCTTCAAATCTCAGAATTTCGCATAATATTGCATTTTAAGCAAGTTTTCTTGCATTTTGTTTCGTACGAAAAATCATCGAATTTAGCAATATTTTGACGTTTATCATCCCATTTTCCTTTATGTGACTTAAACAAAATATCATCGAATTAGGCAATATTTTGCCGTTTTCTACGTTTTTGTGAATTTTCAGTCTATGGATATTAATTCATTATATATACGATAAAAATGACGCAAACACATAATTGATTAGGTAATAACCTTAAATACTTCATTTTCAATCATCTATTTGTTTCTCGTTACAATACTGAGTAAGATATTGAAAAGGGGAGAAGTTCTGTTTTTATTGCATATATCGACGTTTCAGCCGGAATAGAGCGATTTTCGTGTACATCTTCCATCGGTAATATAAACAGAAAATCAGGAACATTTTAGTTAATACTAATGAAAACACATTGATTTTTATCATTTGTATTGGTAACAACACTGTCATATGTCTTTTCTTGGATCTAAATAATACGAAACCTCGCTCTATGATTTGAAGTTAAAATCCTCATATATGGTTAAATATTGACTTTTTTCACGTTTTACGTTTTTCATGTAGTTTGATATAACGTAAATATATTCATTTTTACCAATATTTCGATACTATTTCATGTAGTATCACGATATGTGATTTGGCCTTCAAATCTCAGAATTTCGCATAATATTGCATTTTAAGCAAGTTTTCTTGCCTTTTGTTTCGTACGAAAAATCATCGAATTTAGCAATATTTTGACGTTTATCATCCCCTTTGTTTCGTACGAAAAATCATCGAATTTAGCAATATTTTGACGTTTACCATCCCCTTTTCCTTTATTTGATTTAAACAAAATATCATCGAATTAGGCAATATTTTGCGGTTTTTCCACGTTTTTGTGAATTTTCACTCTATGGGTATTATTTCATATATATACGATAAAAATTATGCAAACACATAATTGATTAGATAATAACCTTAAATACTTCATTTTCAATCATCTATTTGTTTCTCGTAAAATACTGAGTAAGATATTGAAAAGGGGAGAAGTTCGGTTTTTATTGCATATATCGACGTTTCAGCCAGATTAGAGCGGTTTTACGTGTACATCTTCCCTCGGTAATATAAACGAAAATCAGGAACATTTTAGTTAGTTCTAATGAAAACACATTCATTTTTATCATTTGTATTGGAAACAACATTGTCATATGTCTTTTCTTGGATCTAAATAATCCGAAACCTCTCTCTATGATTTGAAGTTAAAATCCTCAAATATGGTTAAATGGTGACTTTTTTCACGTTTTTCATGTAGTTTGATACTACGTAAATATATTCATTTTTACCAATATTTCGATTCTATTTCATGTAGTATCACGATATGTGATTTGGCCTTCAAATCTCAGAATTTCGCATAATATTGCATTTTAAGCAAGTTTTCTTGCATTTTGTTTCATACGAAAAATCATCGAATTTAGCAATATTTTGACGTTTATCATCCCATTTTCCTTTATGTGACTTAAACAAAATATCATCGAATTAGGCAATATTTTGCCGTTTTCTACGTTTTTGTGAATTTTCAGTCTATGGGTATTAATTCATTATATTTACGATAAAAATGACGCAAACACATAATTGATTAGGTAATAACCTTAAATACTTCATTTTCAATCATCTATTTGTTTCTCGTTAAAATACTGAGTAAGATATTGAAAAGGGGAGAAGTTCTGTTTTTATTGCATATATCGACGTTTCAGCCGGAATAGAGCGATTTTCGTGTACATCTTCCATCGGTAATACAAACGGAAAATCAGGAACATTTTAGTTAATACTTATGAAAAAACATTGATTTTTATCATTTGTATTAGAAACAACATTGTCATATGTCTTTTCTTGGATCTAAATAATACGAAACCTCGCTCTATGATTTGAAGTTAAAATCCTCAAATATGGTTAAATAGTGACTTTTTTCACGTTTTTCATGTAGTTTGATACTACGTAAATATATTCATTTTTACCAATATTTAGATTCTATTTCATGTAGTATCACGATATGTGATTTGGCCTTCAAATCTCAGAATTTCGCATAATATTGCATTTTAAGCAAGTTTTCTTGCCTTTTGTTTCGTACGAAAAATCATCGAATTTAGCAATATTTTGACGTTTATCATCCCCTTTTCCTTTATTTGATTTAAACAAAATATCATCGAATTAGGCAATATTTTGCCGTTTTTCCACGTTTTTGTGAATTTTCCCTCTATGGGTATTATTTCATATATATACGATAAAAATTATGCAAACACATAATTGATTAGATAATAACCTTAAATACTTCATTTTCAATCATCTATTTGTTTCTCGTAAAATACTGAGTAAGATATTGAAAAGGGGAGAAGTTCGGTTTTTATTGCATATATCGACGTTTCAGCCAGATTAGAGCGGTTTTACGTGTACATCTTCCCTCGGTAATATAAACGAAAATCAGGAACATTTTAGTTAATTCTAATGAAAACACATTCATTTTTATCATTTGTATTGGAAACAACATTGTCATATGTCTTTTCTTGGATCTAAATAATACGAAACCTCTCTCTATGATTTGAAGTTAAAATCCTCAAATATGGTTAAATAGTGACTTTTTTTACGTTTTTCATGTAGTTTGATACTACGTAAATATATTGAGTTTTACCAATATTTCGATTCTATTTCATGTAGTATCACGATATGTGATTTGGCCTTCAAATCTCAGAATTTCGCATAATATTGCATTTTAAGCAAGTTTTCTTGCATTTTGTTTCGTACGAAAAATCATCGAATTTAGCAATATTTTGACGTTTATCATCCCCTTTTCCTTTGTGTGACTTAAACAAAATATCATCGAATTAGGCAATATTTTGCCGTTTTCCACGTTTTTGTGATATTTCAGTCTATGGGTATTAATTCATATATATACGATAAAAATTATGCAAACACATAATTGATTAGATAATAACCTTAAATACTTCATTTTCAATCAACTATTTGTTTCTCGTTAAAATACTGAGTAAGATATTGAAAAGGGGAGAAGTTCTGATTTTATTGCATATATCGACGTTTCAGCCGGAATAGAGCGATTTTCGTGTACATCTTCCATCGGTAATATAAACAGAAAATCAGGAACATTTTAGTTAATACTAATGAAAACACATTGATTTTTATCATTTGTATTGGTAACAACACTGTCATATGTCTTTTCTTGGATCTAAATAATACGAAACCTCGCTCTATGATTTGAAGTTAAAATCCTCATATATGGGTAAATATTGACTTTTTTCACGTTTTTCATGTAGTTTGATATAACGTAAATATATTCATTTTTACCAATATTTCGATTCTATTTCATGTAGTATCACGATATGTGATTTGGCCTTCATATCTCAGAATTTCGCATAATATTGCATTTTAAGCAAGTTTTCTTGCCTTTTGTTTCGTACGAAAAATCATCGAATTTAGCAATATTTTGACGTTTATCATCCCCTTTTCCTTTATGTGACTTAAACAAAATATCATCGAATTAGGCAATATTTTGCCGTTTTCCACGTTTTTGTGAATTTTCAGTCTATGGGTATTAATTCATATATATACGATAAAAATGATGCAAACACATAATTGATTAGATTATAACCTTAAATACTTCATTTTCAATCATCTATTTGTTTCTCGTTAAAATACTGAGTAAGATAATGAAAAGGGGAGAAGTTCGGTTTTTATTGCATATATCGACGTTTCAGCCGGATTAGAGCGGTTTTACGTGTACATCTTCCCTCGATAATATAAACGGAAAATCAGGAACATTTTAGTTAATTCTAATGAAAACACATTGATTTTTATAATTTGTATGGGAAACAACATTGTCATATGTCTTTTCTTGGATCTAAATAATACGAAACCTCGCTCTATGATTTGAAGTTAAAATCCTCAAATATGGTTAAATAGTGACTTTTTTCACGTTTTTCATGTAGTTTGATACTACGTAAATATATTCATTTTTACCAATATTTCGATTCTATTTCATGTCGTATCACGATATGTGATTTGGCCTTCAAATCTCAGAATTTCGCATAATATTGCATTTTAAGCAAGTTTTCTTGCATTTTGTTTCGTACGAAAAATCATCGAATTTAGCAATATTTTGACGTTTATCATCCCATTTTCCTTTATGTGACTTAAACAAAATATCATCGAATTAGGCAATATTTTGCCGTTTTCTACGTTTTTGTGAATTTTCAGTCTATGGATATTAATTCATTATATATACGATAAAAATGACGCAAACACATAATTGATTAGGTAATAACCTTAAATACTTCATTTTCAATCATCTATTTGTTTCTCGTTACAATACTGAGTAAGATATTGAAAAGGGGAGAAGTTCTGTTTTTATTGCATATATCGACGTTTCAGCCGGAATAGAGCGATTTTCGTGTACATCTTCCATCGGTAATATAAACAGAAAATCAGGAACATTTTAGTTAATACTAATGAAAACACATTGATTTTTATCATTTGTATTGGTAACAACACTGTCATATGTCTTTTCTTGGATCTAAATAATACGAAACCTCGCTCTATGATTTGAAGTTAAAATCCTCATATATGGTTAAATATTGACTTTTTTCACGTTTTACGTTTTTCATGTAGTTTGATATAACGTAAATATATTCATTTTTACCAATATTTCGATACTATTTCATGTAGTATCACGATATGTGATTTGGCCTTCAAATCTCAGAATTTCGCATAATATTGCATTTTAAGCAAGTTTTCTTGCCTTTTGTTTCGTACGAAAAATCATCGAATTTAGCAATATTTTGACGTTTTTCGTACGAAAAATCATCGAATTTAGCAATATTTTGACGTTTACCATCCCCTTTTCCTTTATTTGATTTAAACAAAATATCATCGAATTAGGCAATATTTTGCGGTTTTTCCACGTTTTTGTGAATTTTCACTCTATGGGTATTATTTCATATATATACGATAAAAATTATGCAAACACATAATTGATTAGATAATAACCTTAAATACTTCATTTTCAATCATCTATTTGTTTCTCGTAAAATACTGAGTAAGATATTGAAAAGGGGAGAAGTTCGGTTTTTATTGCATATATCGACGTTTCAGCCAGATTAGAGCGGTTTTACGTGTACATCTTCCCTCGGTAATATAAACGAAAATCAGGAACATTTTAGTTAGTTCTAATGAAAACACATTCATTTTTATCATTTGTATTGGAAACAACATTGTCATATGTCTTTTCTTGGATCTAAATAATCCGAAACCTCTCTCTATGATTTGAAGTTAAAATCCTCAAATATGGTTAAATGGTGACTTTTTTCACGTTTTTCATGTAGTTTGATACTACGTAAATATATTCATTTTTACCAATATTTCGATTCTATTTCATGTAGTATCACGATATGTGATTTGGCCTTCAAATCTCAGAATTTCGCATAATATTGCATTTTAAGCAAGTTTTCTTGCATTTTGTTTCATACGAAAAATCATCGAATTTAGCAATATTTTGACGTTTATCATCCCATTTTCCTTTATGTGACTTAAACAAAATATCATCGAATTAGGCAATATTTTGCCGTTTTCTACGTTTTTGTGAATTTTCAGTCTATGGGTATTAATTCATTATATTTACGATAAAAATGACGCAAACACATAATTGATTAGGTAATAACCTTAAATACTTCATTTTCAATCATCTATTTGTTTCTCGTTAAAATACTGAGTAAGATATTGAAAAGGGGAGAAGTTCTGTTTTTATTGCATATATCGACGTTTCAGCCGGAATAGAGCGATTTTCGTGTACATCTTCCATCGGTAATACAAACGGAAAATCAGGAACATTTTAGTTAATACTTATGAAAAAACATTGATTTTTATCATTTGTATTAGAAACAACATTGTCATATGTCTTTTCTTGGATCTAAATAATACGAAATCTCGCTCTATGATTTGAAGTTAAAATCCTCAAATATGGTTAAATAGTGACTTTTTTCACGTTTTTCATGTAGTTTGATACTACGTAAATATATTCATTTTTACCAATATTTAGATTCTATTTCATGTAGTATCACGATATGTGATTTGGCCTTCAAATCTCAGAATTTCGCATAATATTGCATTTTAAGCAAGTTTTCTTGCCTTTTGTTTCGTACGAAAAATCATCGAATTTAGCAATATTTTGACGTTTATCATCCCCTTTTCCTTTATTTGATTTAAACAAAATATCATCGAATTAGGCAATATTTTGCCGTTTTTCCACGTTTTTGTGAATTTTCCCTCTATGGGTATTATTTCATATATATACGATAAAAATTATGCAAACACATAATTGATTAGATAATAACCTTAAATACTTCATTTTCAATCATCTATTTGTTTCTCGTAAAATACTGAGTAAGATATTGAAAAGGGGAGAAGTTCGGTTTTTATTGCATATATCGACGTTTCAGCCAGATTAGAGCGGTTTTACGTGTACATCTTCCCTCGGTAATATAAACGAAAATCAGGAACATTTTAGTTAATTCTAATGAAAACACATTCATTTTTATCATTTGTATTGGAAACAACATTGTCATATGTCTTTTCTTGGATCTAAATAATACGAAACCTCTCTCTATGATTTGAAGTTAAAATCCTCAAATATGGTTAAATAGTTACTTTTTTTACGTTTTTCATGTAGTTTGATACTACGTAAATATATTGAGTTTTACCAATATTTCGATTCTATTTCATGTAGTATCACGATATGTGATTTGGCCTTCAAATCTCAGAATTTCGCATAATATTGCATTTTAAGCAAGTTTTCTTGCATTTTGTTTCGTACGAAAAATCATCGAATTTAGCAATATTTTGACGTTTATCATCCCCTTTTCCTTTGTGTGACTTAAACAAAATATCATCGAATTAGGCAATATTTTGCCGTTTTCCACGTTTTTGTGAATTTTCAGTCTATGGGTATTAATTCATATATATACGATAAAAATTATGCAAACACATAATTGATTAGATAATAACCTTAAATACTTCATTTTCAATCAACTATTTGTTTCTCGTTAAAATACTGAGTAAGATATTGAAAAGGGGAGAAGTTCTGATTTTATTGCATATATCGACGTTTCAGCCGGAATAGAGCGATTTTCGTGTACATCTTCCATCGGTAATATAAACAGAAAATCAGGAACATTTTAGTTAATACTAATGAAAACACATTGATTTTTATCATTTGTATTGGTAACAACACTGTCATATGTCTTTTCTTGGATCTAAATAATACGAAACCTCGCTCTATGATTTGAAGTTAAAATCCTCATATATGGGTAAATATTGACTTTTTTCACGTTTTTCATGTAGTTTGATATAACGTAAATATATTCATTTTTACCAATATTTCGATTCTATTTCATGTAGTATCACGATATGTGATTTGGCCTTCATATCTCAGAATTTCGCATAATATTGCATTTTAAGCAAGTTTTCTTGCCTTTTGTTTCGTACGAAAAATCATCGAATTTAGCAATATTTTGACGTTTATCATCCCCTTTTCCTTTATGTGACTTAAACAAAATATCATCGAATTAGGCAATATTTTGCCGTTTTCCACGTTTTTGTGAATTTTCAGTCTATGGGTATTAATTCATATATATACGATAAAAATGATGCAAACACATAATTGATTAGATTATAACCTTAAATACTTCATTTTCAATCATCTATTTGTTTCTCGTTAAAATACTGAGTAAGATAATGAAAAGGGGAGAAGTTCGGTTTTTATTGCATATATCGACGTTTCAGCCGGATTAGAGCGGTTTTACGTGTACATCTTCCCTCGATAATATAAACGGAAAATCAGGAACATTTTAGTTAATTCTAATGAAAACACATTGATTTTTATAATTTGTATGGGAAACAACATTGTCATATGTCTTTTCTTGGATCTAAATAATACGAAACCTCGCTCTATGATTTGAAGTTAAAATCCTCAAATATGGTTAAATAGTGACTTTTTTCACGTTTTTCATGTAGTTTGATACTACGTAAATATATTCATTTTTACCAATATTTCGATTCTATTTCATGTCGTATCACGATATGTGATTTGGCCTTCAAATCTCAGAATTTCGCATAATATTGCATTTTAAGCAAGTTTTCTTGCATTTTGTTTCGTACGAAAAATCATCGAATTTAGCAATATTTTGACGTTTATCATCCCATTTTCCTTTATGTGACTTAAACAAAATATCATCGAATTAGGCAATATTTTGCCGTTTTCTACGTTTTTGTGAATTTTCAGTCTATGGATATTAATTCATTATATATACGATAAAAATGACGCAAACACATAATTGATTAGGTAATAACCTTAAATACTTCATTTTCAATCATCTATTTGTTTCTCGTTACAATACTGAGTAAGATATTGAAAAGGGGAGAAGTTCTGTTTTTATTGCATATATCGACGTTTCAGCCGGAATAGAGCGATTTTCGTGTACATCTTCCATCGGTAATATAAACAGAAAATCAGGAACATTTTAGTTAATACTAATGAAAACACATTGATTTTTATCATTTGTATTGGTAACAACACTGTCATATGTCTTTTCTTGGATCTAAATAATACGAAACCTCGCTCTATGATTTGAAGTTAAAATCCTCATATATGGTTAAATATTGACTTTTTTCACGTTTTACGTTTTTCATGTAGTTTGATATAACGTAAATATATTCATTTTTACCAATATTTCGATACTATTTCATGTAGTATCACGATATGTGATTTGGCCTTCAAATCTCAGAATTTCGCATAATATTGCATTTTAAGCAAGTTTTCTTGCCTTTTGTTTCGTACGAAAAATCATCGAATTTAGCAATATTTTGACGTTTATCATCCCCTTTGTTTCGTACGAAAAATCATCGAATTTAGCAATATTTTGACGTTTACCATCCCCTTTTCCTTTATTTGATTTAAACAAAATATCATCGAATTAGGCAATATTTTGCGGTTTTTCCACGTTTTTGTGAATTTTCACTCTATGGGTATTATTTCATATATATACGATAAAAATTATGCAAACACATAATTGATTAGATAATAACCTTAAATACTTCATTTTCAATCATCTATTTGTTTCTCGTAAAATACTGAGTAAGATATTGAAAAGGGGAGAAGTTCGGTTTTTATTGCATATATCGACGTTTCAGCCAGATTAGAGCGGTTTTACGTGTACATCTTCCCTCGGTAATATAAACGAAAATCAGGAACATTTTAGTTAGTTCTAATGAAAACACATTCATTTTTATCATTTGTATTGGAAACAACATTGTCATATGTCTTTTCTTGGATCTAAATAATCCGAAACCTCTCTCTATGATTTGAAGTTAAAATCCTCAAATATGGTTAAATGGTGACTTTTTTCACGTTTTTCATGTAGTTTGATACTACGTAAATATATTCATTTTTACCAATATTTCGATTCTATTTCATGTAGTATCACGATATGTGATTTGGCCTTCAAATCTCAGAATTTCGCATAATATTGCATTTTAAGCAAGTTTTCTTGCATTTTGTTTCATACGAAAAATCATCGAATTTAGCAATATTTTGACGTTTATCATCCCATTTTCCTTTATGTGACTTAAACAAAATATCATCGAATTAGGCAATATTTTGCCGTTTTCTACGTTTTTGTGAATTTTCAGTCTATGGGTATTAATTCATTATATTTACGATAAAAATGACGCAAACACATAATTGATTAGGTAATAACCTTAAATACTTCATTTTCAATCATCTATTTGTTTCTCGTTAAAATACTGAGTAAGATATTGAAAAGGGGAGAAGTTCTGTTTTTATTGCATATATCGACGTTTCAGCCGGAATAGAGCGATTTTCGTGTACATCTTCCATCGGTAATACAAACGGAAAATCAGGAACATTTTAGTTAATACTTATGAAAAAACATTGATTTTTATCATTTGTATTAGAAACAACATTGTCATATGTCTTTTCTTGGATCTAAATAATACGAAACCTCGCTCTATGATTTGAAGTTAAAATCCTCAAATATGGTTAAATAGTGACTTTTTTCACGTTTTTCATGTAGTTTGATACTACGTAAATATATTCATTTTTACCAATATTTAGATTCTATTTCATGTAGTATCACGATATGTGATTTGGCCTTCAAATCTCAGAATTTCGCATAATATTGCATTTTAAGCAAGTTTTCTTGCCTTTTGTTTCGTACGAAAAATCATCGAATTTAGCAATATTTTGACGTTTATCATCCCCTTTTCCTTTATTTGATTTAAACAAAATATCATCGAATTAGGCAATATTTTGCCGTTTTTCCACGTTTTTGTGAATTTTCCCTCTATGGGTATTATTTCATATATATACGATAAAAATTATGCAAACACATAATTGATTAGATAATAACCTTAAATACTTCATTTTCAATCATCTATTTGTTTCTCGTAAAATACTGAGTAAGATATTGAAAAGGGGAGAAGTTCGGTTTTTATTGCATATATCGACGTTTCAGCCAGATTAGAGCGGTTTTACGTGTACATCTTCCCTCGGTAATATAAACGAAAATCAGGAACATTTTAGTTAATTCTAATGAAAACACATTCATTTTTATCATTTGTATTGGAAACAACATTGTCATATGTCTTTTCTTGGATCTAAATAATACGAAACCTCTCTCTATGATTTGAAGTTAAAATCCTCAAATATGGTTAAATAGTGATTTTTTTTACGTTTTTCATGTAGTTTGATACTACGTAAATATATTGAGTTTTACCAATATTTCGATTCTATTTCATGTAGTATCACGATATGTGATTTGGCCTTCAAATCTCAGAATTTCGCATAATATTGCATTTTAAGCAAGTTTTCTTGCATTTTGTTTCGTACGAAAAATCATCGAATTTAGCAATATTTTGACGTTTATCATCCCCTTTTCCTTTGTGTGACTTAAACAAAATATCATCGAATTAGGCAATATTTTGCCGTTTTCCACGTTTTTGTGAATTTTCAGTCTATGGGTATTAATACATATATATACGATAAAAATTATGCAAACACATAATTGATTAGATAATAACCTTAAATACTTCATTTTCAATCAACTATTTGTTTCTCGTTAAAATACTGAGTAAGATATTGAAAAGGGGAGAAGTTCTGATTTTATTGCATATATCGACGTTTCAGCCGGAATAGAGCGATTTTCGTGTACATCTTCCATCGGTAATATAAACAGAAAATCAGGAACATTTTAGTTAATACTAATGAAAACACATTGATTTTTATCATTTGTATTGGTAACAACACTGTCATATGTCTTTTCTTGGATCTAAATAATACGAAACCTCGCTCTATGATTTGAAGTTAAAATCCTCATATATGGGTAAATATTGACTTTTTTCACGTTTTTTATGTAGTTTGATATAACGTAAATATATTCATTTTTACCAATATTTCGATACTATTTCATGTAGTATCACGATATGTGATTTGGCCTTCATATCTCAGAATTTCGCATAATATTGCATTTTAAGCAAGTTTTCTTGCCTTTTGTTTCGTACGAAAAATCATCGAATTTAGCAATATTTTGACGTTTATCATCCCCTTTTCCTTTATGTGACTTAAACAAAATATCATCGAATTAGGCAATATTTTGCCGTTTTCCACGTTTTTGTGAATTTTCAGTCTATGGGTATTAATTCATATATATACGATAAAAATGATGCAAACACATAATTGATTAGATTATAACCTTAAATACTTCATTTTCAATCATCTATTTGTTTCTCGTTAAAATACTGAGTAAGATACTGAGTAAGAAAAGGGGAGAAGTTCGGTTTTTATTGCATATATCGACGTTTCAGCCGGATTAGAGCGGTTTTACGTGTACATCTTCCCTCGATAATATAAACGGAAAATCAGGAACATTTTAGTTAATTCTAATGAAAACACATTGATTTTTATAATTTGTATTGGAAACAACATTGTCATATGTCTTTTCTTGGATCTAAATAATACGAAACCTCGCTCTATGATTTGAAGTTAAAATCCTCAAATATGGTTAAATAGTGACTTTTTTCACGTTTTTCATGTAGTTTGATACTACGTAAATATATTCATTTTTACCAATATTTCGATTCTATTTCATGTAGTATCACGATATGTGATTTGGCCTTCAAATCTCAGAATTTCGCATAATATTGCATTTTAAGCAAGTTTTCTTGCATTTTGTTTCGTACGAAATATCATCGAATTAGGCAATATTTTGCCGTTTTCTACGTTTTTGTGAATTTTCAGTCTATGGATATTAATTCATTATATATACGATAAAAATGACGCAAACACATAATTGATTAGCTAATAACCTTAAATACTTCATTTTCAATCATCTATTTGTTTCTCGTTACAATACTGAGTAAGATATTGAAAAGGGGAGAAGTTCTGTTTTTATTGCATATATCGACGTTTCAGCCGGAATAGAGCGATTTTCGTGTACATCTTCCATCGGTAATACAAACGGAAAATCAGGAACATTTTAGTTAATACTTATGAAAAAACATTGATTTTTATCATTTGTATTGGAAACAACATTGTCATATGTCTTTTCTTGGATCTAAATAATACGAAACCTCGCTCTGTGATTTGAAGTTAAAATCCTCAAATATGGTTAAATAGTGACTTTTTTCACGTTTTTCATGTAGTTTGATACTACGTATATATATTCATTTTTACCAATATTTAGATTCTATTTCATGTAGTATCACGATATGTGATTTGGCCTTCAAATCTCAGAATTTCGCATAATATTGCATTTTAAGCAAGTTTTCTTGCCTTTTGTTTCGTACGAAAAATCATCGAATTTAGCAATATTTTGACGTTTATCATCCCCTTTTCCTTTATTTGATTTAAACAAAATATCATCGAATTAGGCAATATTTTGCCGTTTTTCCACGTTTTTGTGAATTTTCCCTCTATGGGTATTATTTCATATATATACGATAAAAATTATGCAAACACATAATTGATTAGATAATAACCTTAAATACTTCATTTTCAATCATCTATTTGTTTCTCGTAAAGTACTGAGTAAGATAATGAAAAGGGGAGAAGTTCGGTTTTTATTGCATATATCGACGTTTCAGCCGGATTAGAGCGGTTTTACGTGTACATCTTCCCTCGGTAATATAAACGGAAAATCAGGAACATTTTAGTTAATTCTAATGAAAACACAATGATTTTTATAATTTGTATTGGAAACAACATTGTCATATATCTTTTCTTGGATCTAAATAATACGAAACCTCGCTCTATGATTTGAAGTTAAAATCCTCAAATATGGTTAAATAGTTACTTTTTTCACGTTTTTCATGTAGTTTGATACTACGTAAATATATTCATTTTTACCAATATTTCGATTCTATTTCATGTAGTATCACGATATGTGATTTGGCCTTCAAATCTCAGAATTTCGCATAATATTGCATTTTAAGCAAGTTTTCTTGCATTTTGTTTCGTACGAAAAATCTTCGAATTTAGCAATATTTTGACGTTTATCATCCCATTTTCCTTTATGTGACTTAAACAAAATATCATCGAATTAGGCAATATTTTGCCGTTTTCTACGTTGTTGTGAATTTTCAGTCTATGGGTATTAATTCATTATATTTACGATAAAAATGACGCAAACACATAATTGATTAGGTAATAACCTTAAATACTTCATTTTCAATCATCTATTTGTTTCTCGTTAAAATACTGAGTAAGATATTGAAAAGGGGAGAAGTTCTGTTTTTATTGCATATATCGACGTTTCAGCCGGAATAGAGCGATTTTCGTGTTCATCTTCCATCGGTAATACAAACGGAAAATCAGGAACATTTTAGTTAATACTTATGAAAAAACATTGATTTTTATCATTTGTATTAGAAACAACATTGTCATATGTCTTTTCTTGGATCTAAATAATACGAAACCTCGCTCTATGATTTGAAGTTATAATCCTCAAATATGGTTAAATAGTGACTTTTTTCACGTTTTTCATGTAGTTTGATACTACGTAAATATATTCATTTTTACCAATATTTCGATTCTATTTCATGTAGTATCACGATATGTGATTTGGCCTTCAAATCTCAGAATTTCGCATAATATTGCATTTTAAGCAAGTTTTCTTGCCTTTTGTTTCGTGCGAAAAATCATCGAATTTAGCAATATTTTGACGTTTATCATCCCCTTTTCCTTTATTTGATTTAAACAAAATATCATCGAATTAGGCAATATTTTGCGGTTTTTCCACGTTTTTGTGAATTTTCACTCTATGGGTATTATTTCATATATATACGATAAAAATTATGCAAACACGTAATTGATTAGATAATAACCTTAAATACTTCATTTTCAATCATCTATTTGTTTCTCGTAAAATACTGAGTAAGATATTGAAAAGGGGAGAAGTTCGGTTTTTATTGCATATATCGACGTTTCAGCCAGATTAGAGCGGTTTTACGTGTACATCTTCCATCGGTAATACAAACGGAAAATCAGGAACATTTTAGTTAATACTTATGAAAAAACATTGATTTTTATCATTTGTATTGGAAACAACATTGTCATATGTCTTTTCTTGGATCTAAATAATACGAAACCTCGCTCTATGATTTGAAGTTAAAATCCTCAAATATGGTTAAATAGTGACTTTTTTCACGTTTTTCATGTAGTTTGATACTACGTAAATATATTGAGTTTTACCAATATTTCGATTCTATTTCATGTAGTATCACGATATGTGATTTGGCCTTCAAATCTCAGAATTTCGCATAATATTGCATTTTAAGCAAATTTCTTGCATTTTGTTTCGTACGAAAAATCATCGAATTTAGCAATATTTTGACGTTTATCATCCCCTTTTCCTTTGTGTGACTTAAACAAAATATCATCGAATTAGGCAATATTTTGCCGTTTTCCACGTTTTTGTGAATTTTCAGTCTATGGGTATTAATTCATATATATACGATAAAAATTATGCAAACACATAATTGATTAGATAATAACCTTAAATACTTCATTTTCAATCAACTATTTGTTTCTCGTTAAAATACTGAGTAAGATATTGAAAAGGGGAGAAGTTCTGTTTTTATTGCATATATCGACGTTTCAGCCGGAATAGAGCGATTTTCGTGTACATCTTCCATCGGTAATACAAACGGAAAATCAGGAACATTTTAGTTAATACTTATGAAAAAACATTGATTTTTATCATTTGTATTGGAAACAACATTGTCATATGTCTTTTCTTGGATCTAAATAATACGAAACCTCGCTCTATGATTTGAAGTTAAAATCCTCAAATATGGTTAAATAGTGACTTTTTTCACGTTTTTCATGTAGTTTGATACTACGTATATATATTCATTTTTACCAATATTTAGATTCTATTTCATGTAGTATCACGATATGTGATTTGGCCTTCAAATCTCAGAATTTCGCATAATATTGCATTTTAAGCAAGTTTTCTTGCCTTTTGTTTCGTACGAAAAATCATCGAATTTAGCAATATTTTGACGTTTATCATCCCCTTTTCCTTTATTTGATTTAAACAAAATATCATCGAATTAGGCAATATTTTGCGGTTTTTCCACGTTTTTGTGAATTTTCCCTCTATGGGTATTATTTCATATATATACGATAAAAATTATGCAAACACATAATTGATTAGATAATAACCTTAAATACTTCATTTTCAATTATCTATTTGTTTCTCGTAAAGTACTGAGTAAGATATTGAAAAGGGGAGAAGTTCGGTTTTTATTGCATATATCGACCTTTCAGCCAGATTAGAGCGGTTTTACGTGTACATCTTCCCTCGGTAATATAAACGAAAATCAGGAACATTTTAGTTAATTCTAATGAAAACACATTCATTTTTATCATTTGTATTGGAAACAACATTGTCATATGTCTTTTCTTGGATCTAAATAATACGAAACCTCTATCTATGATTTGAAGTTAAAATCCTCAAATATGGTTAAATAGTGACTTTTTCACGTTTTTCATGTAGTTTGATACTACGTAAATATATTGAGTTTTACCAATATTTCGATTCTATTTCATGTAGTATCACGATATGTGATTTGGCCTTCAAATCTCAGAATTTCGCATAATATTGCATTTTAAGCAAGTTTTCTTGCATTTTGTTTCGTACGAAAAATCATCGAATTTAGCAATATTTTGACGTTTATCATCCCCTTTTCCTTTGTGTGACTTAAACAAAATATCATCGAATTAGGCAATATTTTGCCGTTTTCCACGTTTTTGTGAATTTTCAGTCTATGGGTATTAATTCATATATATACGATAAAAATTATGCAAACACATAATTGATTAGATAATAACCTTAAATACTTCATTTTCAATCAACTATTTGTTTCTCGTTAAAATACTGAGTAAGATATTGAAAAGGGGAGAAGTTCTGATTTTATTGCATATATCGACGTTTCAGCCGGAATAGAGCGATTTTCGTGTACATCTTCCATCGGTAATATAAACAGAAAATCAGGAACATTTTAGTTAATACTAATGAAAACACATTGATTTTTATCATTTGTATTGGTAACAACACTGTCATATGTCTTTTCTTGGATCTAAATAATACGAAACCTCGCTCTATGATTTGAAGTTAAAATCCTCATATATGGGTAAATATTGACTTTTTTCACGTTTTTCAT
This sequence comes from Procambarus clarkii, assembly GCF_040958095.1. Lineage (NCBI taxonomy): Eukaryota > Metazoa > Arthropoda > Malacostraca > Decapoda > Cambaridae > Procambarus > Procambarus clarkii. The sequence goes on from NC_091229.1 coordinate 2,041,682, forward strand.
GTAGTTTGATATAACGTAAATATATTCATTTTTACCAATATTTCGATACTATTTCATGTAGTATCACGATATGTGATTTGGCCTTCATATCTCAGAATTTCGCATAATATTGCATTTTAAGCAAGTTTTCTTGCCTTTTGTTTCGTACGAAAAATCATCGAATTTAGCAATATTTTGACGTTTATCATCCCCTTTTCCTTTATGTGACTTAAACAAAATATCATCGAATTAGGCAATATTTTGCCGTTTTCCACGTTTTTGTGAATTTTCAGTCTATGGGTATTAATTCATATATATACGATAAAAATGATGCAAACACATAATTGATTAGATTATAACCTTAAATACTTCATTTTCAATCATCTATTTGTTTCTCGTTAAAATACTGAGTAAGATACTGAGTAAGAAAAGGGGAGAAGTTCGGTTTTTATTGCATATATCGACGTTTCAGCCGGATTAGAGCGGTTTTACGTGTACATCTTCCCTCGATAATATAAACGGAAAATCAGGAACATTTTAGTTAATTCTAATGAAAACACATTGATTTTTATAATTTGTATTGGAAACAACATTGTCATATGTCTTTTCTTGGATCTAAATAATACGAAACCTCGCTCTATGATTTGAAGTTAAAATCCTCAAATATGGTTAAATAGTGACTTTTTTCACGTTTTTCATGTAGTTTGATACTACGTAAATATATTCATTTTTACCAATATTTCGATTCTATTTCATGTAGTATCACGATATGTGATTTGGCCTTCAAATCTCAGAATTTCGCATAATATTGCATTTTAAGCAAGTTTTCTTGCATTTTGTTTCGTACGAAATATCATCGAATTAGGCAATATTTTGCCGTTTTCTACGTTTTTGTGAATTTTCAGTCTATGGATATTAATTCATTATATATACGATAAAAATGACGCAAACACATAATTGATTAGCTAATAACCTTAAATACTTCATTTTCAATCATCTATTTGTTTCTCGTTACAATACTGAGTAAGATATTGAAAAGGGGAGAAGTTCTGTTTTTATTGCATATATCGACGTTTCAGCCGGAATAGAGCGATTTTCGTGTACATCTTCCATCGGTAATACAAACGGAAAATCAGGAACATTTTAGTTAATACTTATGAAAAAACATTGATTTTTATCATTTGTATTGGAAACAACATTGTCATATGTCTTTTCTTGGATCTAAATAATACGAAACCTCGCTCTATGATTTGAAGTTAAAATCCTCAAATATGGTTAAATAGTGACTTTTTTCACGTTTTTCATGTAGTTTGATACTACGTATATATATTCATTTTTACCAATATTTAGATTCTATTTCATGTAGTATCACGATATGTGATTTGGCCTTCAAATCTCAGAATTTCGCATAATATTGCATTTTAAGCAAGTTTTCTTGCCTTTTGTTTCGTACGAAAAATCATCGAATTTAGCAATATTTTGACGTTTATCATCCCCTTTTCCTTTATTTGATTTAAACAAAATATCATCGAATTAGGCAATATTTTGCCGTTTTTCCACGTTTTTGTGAATTTTCCCTCTATGGGTATTATTTCATATATATACGATAAAAATTATGCAAACACATAATTGATTAGATAATAACCTTAAATACTTCATTTTCAATCATCTATTTGTTTCTCGTAAAGTACTGAGTAAGATAATGAAAAGGGGAGAAGTTCGGTTTTTATTGCATATATCGACGTTTCAGCCGGATTAGAGCGGTTTTACGTGTACATCTTCCCTCGGTAATATAAACGGAAAATCAGGAACATTTTAGTTAATTCTAATGAAAACACAATGATTTTTATAATTTGTATTGGAAACAACATTGTCATATATCTTTTCTTGGATCTAAATAATACGAAACCTCGCTCTATGATTTGAAGTTAAAATCCTCAAATATGGTTAAATAGTTACTTTTTTCACGTTTTTCATGTAGTTTGATACTACGTAAATATATTCATTTTTACCAATATTTCGATTCTATTTCATGTAGTATCACGATATGTGATTTGGCCTTCAAATCTCAGAATTTCGCATAATATTGCATTTTAAGCAAGTTTTCATGCATTTTGTTTCGTACGAAAAATCTTCGAATTTAGCAATATTTTGACGTTTATCATCCCATTTTCCTTTATGTGACTTAAACAAAATATCATCGAATTAGGCAATATTTTGCCGTTTTCTACGTTGTTGTGAATTTTCAGTCTATGGGTATTAATTCATTATATTTACGATAAAAATGACGCAAACACATAATTGATTAGGTAATAACCTTAAATACTTCATTTTCAATCATCTATTTGTTTCTCGTTAAAATACTGAGTAAGATATTGAAAAGGGGAGAAGTTCTGTTTTTATTGCATATATCGACGTTTCAGCCGGAATAGAGCGATTTTCGTGTACATCTTCCATCGGTAATACAAACGGAAAATCAGGAACATTTTAGTTAATACTTATGAAAAAACATTGATTTTTATCATTTGTATTAGAAACAACATTGTCATATGTCTTTTCTTGGATCTAAATAATACGAAACCTCGCTCTATGATTTGAAGTTATAAAACTCAAATATGGTTAAATAGTGACTTTTTTCACGTTTTTCATGTAGTTTGATACTACGTAAATATATTCATTTTTACCAATATTTCGATTCTATTTCATGTAGTATCACGATATGTGATTTGGCCTTCAAATCTCAGAATTTCGCATAATATTGCATTTTAAGCAAGTTTTCTTGCCTTTTGTTTCGTGCGAAAAATCATCGAATTTAGCAATATTTTGACGTTTATCATCCCCTTTTCCTTTATTTGATTTAAACAAAATATCATCGAATTAGGCAATATTTTGCGGTTTTTCCACGTTTTTGTGAATTTTCACTCTATGGGTATTATTTCATATATATACGATAAAAATTATGCAAACACGTAATTGATTAGATAATAACCTTAAATACTTCATTTTCAATCATCTATTTGTTTCTCGTAAAATACTGAGTAAGATATTGAAAAGGGGAGAAGTTCGGTTTTTATTGCATATATCGACGTTTCAGCCAGATTAGAGCGGTTTTACGTGTACATCTTCCATCGGTAATACAAACGGAAAATCAGGAACATTTTAGTTAATACTTATGAAAAAACATTGATTTTTATCATTTGTATTGGAAACAACATTGTCATATGTCTTTTCTTGGATCTAAATAATACGAAACCTCGCTCTATGATTTGAAGTTAAAATCCTCAAATATGGTTAAATAGTGACTTTTTTCACGTTTTTCATGTAGTTTGATACTACGTAAATATATTGAGTTTTACCAATATTTCGATTCTATTTCATGTAGTATCACGATATGTGATTTGGCCTTCAAATCTCAGAATTTCGCATAATATTGCATTTTAAGCAAATTTCTTGCATTTTGTTTCGTACGAAAAATCATCGAATTTAGCAATATTTTGACGTTTATCATCCCCTTTTCCTTTGTGTGACTTAAACAAAATATCATCGAATTAGGCAATATTTTGCCGTTTTCCACGTTTTTGTGAATTTTCAGTCTATGGGTATTAATTCATATATATACGATAAAAATTATGCAAACACATAATTGATTAGATAATAACCTTAAATACTTCATTTTCAATCAACTATTTGTTTCTCGTTAAAATACTGAGTAAGATATTGAAAAGGGGAGAAGTTCTGTTTTTATTGCATATATCGACGTTTCAGCCGGAATAGAGCGATTTTCGTGTACATCTTCCATCGGTAATACAAACGGAAAATCAGGAACATTTTAGTTAATACTTATGAAAAAACATTGATTTTTATCATTTGTATTGGAAACAACATTGTCATATGTCTTTTCTTGGATCTAAATAATACGAAACCTCGCTCTATGATTTGAAGTTAAAATCCTCAAATATGGTTAAATAGTGACTTTTTTCACGTTTTTCATGTAGTTTGATACTACGTATATATATTAATTTTTACCAATATTTAGATTCTATTTCATGTAGTATCACGATATGTGATTTGGCCTTCAAATCTCAGAATTTCGCATAATATTGCATTTTAAGCAAGTTTTCTTGCCTTTTGTTTCGTACGAAAAATCATCGAATTTAGCAATATTTTGACGTTTATCATCCCCTTTTCCTTTATTTGATTTAAACAAAATATCATCGAATTAGGCAATATTTTGCGGTTTTTCCACGTTTTTGTGAATTTTTCCTCTATGGGTATTATTTCATATATATACGATAAAAATTATGCAAACACATAATTGATTAGATAATAACCTTAAATACTTCATTTTCAATTATCTATTTGTTTCTCGTAAAGTACTGAGTAAGATATTGAAAAGGGGAGAAGTTCGGTTTTTATTGCATATATCGACGTTTCAGCCAGATTAGAGCGGTTTTACGTGTACATCTTCCCTCGGTAATATAAACGAAAATCAGGAACATTTTAGTTAATTCTAATGAAAACACATTCATTTTTATCATTTGTATTGGAAACAACATTGTCATATGTCTTTTCTTGGATCTAAATAATACGAAACCTCTCTCTATGATTTGAAGTTAAAATCCTCAAATATGGTTAAATAGTGACTTTTTCACGTTTTTCATGTAGTTTGATACTACGTAAATATATTGAGTTTTACCAATATTTCGATTCTATTTCATGTAGTATCACGATATGTGATTTGGCCTTCAAATCTCAGAATTTCGCATAATATTGCATTTTAAGCAAGTTTTCTTGCATTTTGTTTCGTACGAAAAATCATCGAATTTAGCAATATTTTGACGTTTATCATCCCCTTTTCCTTTGTGTGACTTAAACAAAATATCATCGAATTAGGCAATATTTTGCCGTTTTCCACGTTTTTGTGAATTTTCAGTCTATGGGTATTAATTCATATATATACGATAAAAATTATGCAAACACATAATTGATTAGATAATAACCTTAAATACTTCATTTTCAATCAACTATTTGTTTCTCGTTAAAATACTGAGTAAGATATTGAAAAGGGGAGAAGTTCTGTTTTTATTGCATATATCGACGTTTTAGCCGGAATAGAGCGATTTTCGTGTACATCTTCCATCGGTAATATAAACAGAAAATCAGGAACATTTTAGTTAATACTAATGAAAACACATTGATTTTTATCATTTGTATTGGTAACAACACTGTCATATGTCTTTTCTTGGATCTAAATAATACGAAACCTCGCTCTATGATTTGAAGTTAAAATCCTCAAATATGGTTAAATATTGACTTTTTTCACGTTTTTCATGTAGTTTGATATAACGTAAATATATTCATTTTTACCAATATTTCGATACTATTTCATGTAGTATCACGATATGTGATTTGGCCTTCAAATCTCAGAATTTCGCATAATATTGCATTTTAAGCAAGTTTTCTTGCCTTTTGTTTCGTACGAAAAATCATCGAATTTAGCAATATTTTGACGTTTATCATCCCCTTTTCCTTTATGTGACTTAAACAAAATATCATCGAATTAGGCAATATTTTGCCGTTTTCTACGTTTTTGTGAATTTTCAGTCTATGGGTATTAATTCATATATATACGATAAAAATGATGCAAACACATAATTGATTAGATTATAACCTTAAATACTTCATTTTCAATCATCTATTTGTTTCTCGTTAAAATACTGAGTAAGATAATGAAAAGGGGAGAAGTTCGGTTTTTATTGCATATATCGACGTTTCAGCCGGATTAGAGCGGTTTTACGTGTACATCTTCCCTCGATAATATAAACGGAAAATCAGGAACATTTTAGTTAATTCTAATGAAAACACATTGATTTTTATAATTTGTATTGGAAACAACATTGTCATATGTCTTTTTCTTGGATTTAAATAATACGAAACCTCGCTCTATGATTTGAAGTTAAAATCCTCAAATATGGTTAAATAGTGACTTTTTTCACGTTTTTCATGTAGTTTGATACTACGTAAATATATTCATTTTTACCAATATTTCGATTCTATTTCATGTAGTATCACGATATGTGATTTGGCCTTCAAATCTCAGAATTTCGCATAATATTGCATTTTAAGCAAGTTTTCTTGCATTTTGTTTCGTACGAAAAATCATCGAATTTAGCAATATTTTGACGTTTATCATCCCATTTTCCTTTATGTGACTTAAACAAAATATCATCGAATTAGGCAATATTTTGCCGTTTTCTACGTTTTTGTGAATTTTCAGTCTATGGATAATAATTCATTATATATACGATAAAAATGACGCAAACACATAATTGATTAGGTAATAACCTTAAATACTTCATTTTCAATCATCTATTTGTTTCTCGTTAAAATACTGAGTAAGATATTGAAAAGGGGAGAAGTTCTGTTTTTATTGCATATATCGACGTTTCAGCCGGAATAGAGCGATTTTCGTGTACATCTTCCATCGGTAATACAAACGGAAAATCAGGAACATTTTAGTTAATACTTATGAAAAAACATTGATTTTTATCATTTGTATTGGAAACAACATTGTCATATGTCTTTTCTTGGATCTAAATAATACGAAACCTCGCTCTATGATTTGAAGTTAAAATCCTCAAATATGGTTAAATAGTGACTTTTTTCACGTTTTTCATGTAGTTTGATACTACGTAAATATATTCATTTATACCAATATTTAGATTCTATTTCATGTAGTATCACGATATGTGATTTGGCCTTCAAATCTCAGAATTTCGCATAATATTGCATTTTAAGCAAGTTTTCTTGCCTTTTGTTTCGTACGAAAAATCATCGAATTTAGCAATATTTTGACGTTTATCATCCCCTTTTCCTTTATTTGATTTAAACAAAATATCATCGAATTAGGCAATATTTTGCGGTTTTTCCACGTTTTTGTGAATTTTCCCTCTATGGGTATTATTTCATATATATACGATAAAAATTATGCAAACACATAATTGATTAGATAATAACCTTAAATACTTCATTTTCAATCATCTATTTGTTTCTCGTAAAGTACTGAGTAAGATATTGAAAAGGGGAGAAGTTCGGTTTTTATTGCATATATCGACGTTTCAGCCAGATTAGAGCGGTTTTACGTGTACATCTTCCCTCGGTAATATAAACGAAAATCAGGAACATTTTAGTTAATTCTAATGAAAACACATTGATTTTTATAATTTGTATTGGAAACAACATTGTCATATGTCTTTTCTTGGATCTAAATAATACGAAACCTCTCTCTATGATTTGAAGTTAAAATCCTCAAATATGGTTAAATAGTGACTTTTTCACGTTTTTCATGTAGTTTGATACTACGTAAATATATTGAGTTTTACCAATATTTCGATTCTATTTCATGTAGTATCACGATATGTGATTTGGCCTTCAAATCTCAGAATTTCGCATAATATTGCATTTTAAGCAAGTTTTCTTGCATTTTGTTTCGTACGAAAAATCATCGAATTTAGCAATATTTTGACGTTTATTCCCCCTTTTCCTTTGTGTGACTTAAACAAAATATCATCGAATTAGGCAATATTTTGCCGTTCTCCACGTTTTTGTGAATTTTCAGTCTATGGGTATTCATATATATGCGATAAAAATTATGCAAACACATAATTGATTAGATAATAACCTTAAATACTTCATTTTCAATCATCTATTTGTTTCTCGTAAAGTACTGAGTAAGATATTGAAAAGGGGAGAAGTTCGGTTTTTATTGCATATATCGACGTTTCAGCCAGATTAGAGCGGTTTTACGTGTACATCTTCCCTCGGTAATATAAACGAAAATCAGGAACATTTTAGTTAATTCTAATGAAAACACATTGATTTTTATAATTTGTATTGGAAACAACATTGTCATATGTCTTTTCTTGGATCTAAATAATACGAAACCTCTCTCTATGATTTGAAGTTAAAATCCTCAAATATGGTTAAATAGTGACTTTTTCACGTTTTTCATGTAGTTTGATACTACGTAAATATATTGAGTTTTACCAATATTTCGATTCTATTTCATGTAGTATCACGATATGTGATTTGGCCTTCAAATCTCAGAATTTCGCATAATATTGCATTTTAAGCAAGTTTTCTTGCATTTTGTTTCGTACGAAAAATCATCGAATTTAGCAATATTTTGACGTTTATCATCCCCTTTTCCTTTGTGTGACTTAAACAAAATATCATCGAATTAGGCAATATTTTGCCGTTTTCCACGTTTTTGTGAATTTTCAGTCTATGGGTATTAATTCATATATATACGATAAAAATTATGCAAACACATAATTGATTAGATAATAACCTTAAATACTTCATTTTCAATCAACTATTTGTTTCTCGTTAAAATACTGAGTAAGATATTGAAAAGGGGAGAAGTTCTGTTTTTATTGCATATATCGACGTTTTAGCCGGAATAGAGCGATTTTCGTGTACATCTTCCATCGGTAATATAAACAGAAAATCAGGAACATTTTAGTTAATACTAATGAAAACACATTGATTTTTATCATTTGTATTGGTAACAACACTGTCATATGTCTTTTCTTGGATCTAAATAATACGAAACCTCGCTCTATGATTTGAAGTTAAAATCCTCAAATATGGTTAAATATTGACTTTTTTCACGTTTTTCATGTAGTTTGATATAACGTAAATATATTCATTTTTACCAATATTTCGATACTATTTCATGTAGTATCACGATATGTGATTTGGCCTTCAAATCTCAGAATTTCGCATAATATTGCATTTTAAGCAAGTTTTCTTGCCTTTTGTTTCGTACGAAAAATCATCGAATTTAGCAATATTTTGACGTTTATCATCCCCTTTTCCTTTATGTGACTTAAACAAAATATCATCGAATTAGGCAATATTTTGCCGTTTTCTACGTTTTTGTGAATTTTCAGTCTATGGGTATTAATTCATATATATACGATAAAAATGATGCAAACACATAATTGATTAGATTATAACCTTAAATACTTCATTTTCAATCATCTATTTGTTTCTCGTTAAAATACTGAGTAAGATAATGAAAAGGGGAGAAGTTCGGTTTTTATTGCATATATCGACGTTTCAGCCGGATTAGAGCGGTTTTACGTGTACATCTTCCCTCGATAATATAAACGGAAAATCAGGAACATTTTAGTTAATTCTAATGAAAACACATTGATTTTTATAATTTGTATTGGAAACAACATTGTCATATGTCTTTTTCTTGGATTTAAATAATACGAAACCTCGCTCTATGATTTGAAGTTAAAATCCTCAAATATGGTTAAATAGTGACTTTTTTCACGTTTTTCATGTAGTTTGATACTACGTAAATATATTCATTTTTACCAATATTTCGATTCTATTTCATGTAGTATCACGATATGTGATTTGGCCTTCAAATCTCAGAATTTCGCATAATATTGCATTTTAAGCAAGTTTTCTTGCATTTTGTTTCGTACGAAAAATCATCGAATTTAGCAATATTTTGACGTTTATCATCCCATTTTCCTTTATGTGACTTAAACAAAATATCATCGAATTAGGCAATATTTTGCCGTTTTCTACGTTTTTGTGAATTTTCAGTCTATGGATAATAATTCATTATATATACGATAAAAATGACGCAAACACATAATTGATTAGGTAATAACCTTAAATACTTCATTTTCAATCATCTATTTGTTTCTCGTTAAAATACTGAGTAAGATATTGAAAAGGGGAGAAGTTCTGTTTTTATTGCATATATCGACGTTTCAGCCGGAATAGAGCGATTTTCGTGTACATCTTCCATCGGTAATACAAACGGAAAATCAGGAACATTTTAGTTAATACTTATGAAAAAACATTGATTTTTATCATTTGTATTGGAAACAACATTGTCATATGTCTTTTCTTGGATCTAAATAATACGAAACCTCGCTCTATGATTTGAAGTTAAAATCCTCAAATATGGTTAAATAGTGACTTTTTTCACGTTTTTCATGTAGTTTGATACTACGTAAATATATTCATTTTTACCAATATTTAGATTCTATTTCATGTAGTATCACGATATGTGATTTGGCCTTCAAATCTCAGAATTTCGCATAATATTGCATTTTAAGCAAGTTTTCTTGCCTTTTGTTTCGTACGAAAAATCATCGAATTTAGCAATATTTTGACGTTTATCATCCCCTTTTCCTTTATTTGATTTAAACAAAATATCATCGAATTAGGCAATATTTTGCGGTTTTTCCACGTTTTTGTGAATTTTCCCTCTATGGGTATTATTTCATATATATACGATAAAAATTATGCAAACACATAATTGATTAGATAATAACCTTAAATACTTCATTTTCAATCATCTATTTGTTTCTCGTAAAGTACTGAGTAAGATATTGAAAAGGGGAGAAGTTCGGTTTTTATTGCATATATCGACGTTTCAGCCAGATTAGAGCGGTTTTACGTGTACATCTTCCCTCGGTAATATAAACGAAAATCAGGAACATTTTAGTTAATTCTAATGAAAACACATTGATTTTTATAATTTGTATTGGAAACAACATTGTCATATGTCTTTTCTTGGATCTAAATAATACGAAACCTCTCTCTATGATTTGAAGTTAAAATCCTCAAATATGGTTAAATAGTGACTTTTTCACGTTTTTCATGTAGTTTGATACTACGTAAATATATTGAGTTTTACCAATATTTCGATTCTATTTCATGTAGTATCACGATATGTGATTTGGCCTTCAAATCTCAGAATTTCGCATAATATTGCATTTTAAGCAAGTTTTCTTGCATTTTGTTTCGTACGAAAAATCATCGAA
>NC_091229.1:2053019-2108342 GCF_040958095.1 Procambarus clarkii
TTCCATCTGAGGGGACACAGATGGCCTCCTGGCCCACAGGTATATATCAATTTTTTAATTTACATATATATTTATATTATAACATATTAAAATATATATATATATATATATATATATATATATATATATATATATATATATATATATATATATATATATATATTATATATATATAAGTTAAGTTCTTTTCATTTGAGTTGAAACTACCTCACCAACCCTAAAATGGTTAACATAAATTGATTGGAATATGTATGTGGACGCTCGGTTAGTGTTACTGTAATTTATATGGTTAATGTTTGAATGATATAGTTTCCCCTCATTGTCACATTTTTTGTTACTATTTCGCTGTTCACTCTCACTCTCTCTCTGAATCCCGTGGACTAATTGTGCTGACGTGTGTTTGTTTAAGGTACGGTAACCATAGGCTTTTTACACAATAATTTGCAACTATTTGCAAAGAAACATTTCTAAAGATTATCTAAGTTCCTAATAAGTATTCTTTTTCCTAACATACAAGTCAATCACACAGTACCTAACCTCAGTCAGAAACACTTTTCTTACTATATCTCGCAACGTGTTTTGCATACATATCCTATCTTAAAAAATTAACAATTTTAATTCATAACTGGCAACCCCCTCCCCTCCAAAGCTTTCAAAGCCACCAAACATCATTCCTTTCCCTTAACCTCTCCCAAATTATGTTTTGCACCAATACACAAACTAGGGGGCTTTATTGCTGAGTGGACGTCGCTCTCGACTCGTAATCCTAGCTCATTCGATCCCCGGTGATGGCACAAACGGAAATCAGCAGAGTTTCTACCATTCTGATGCCCTCTGTTACCTAGCAGTAAATATGTACCTGGGCGTTAGACAGCTGTTACGGGCTGCTTCCTGGGTGTGTGTGTGGAATTTCTTTTTATTAGTTATTAATAATTGATTGATTGACTGTTGAGAGGCGGGCCGAAGGAGCAGAGCTCAACCCTCGCAAGCACAACTAGGTGAACACAACTAGGTAAATACTAACCAACCACGATCTCGTACAATCCACTACACACGCAACCCCCCACCCCCCAACTCCCTAAATCACTCTACCTTAGTCATTAAAAAATTAAAACAAATCAATTAATACACCAAAAATACTAACTATAAATAAAGGAACCAAATTTGAGACATACAGCGACTCCAGCGTGGTCTAGTCGGAAGAGAACGTGTTCTCATCTGGATAGATTGCGATCGAGCCTGTCGGAACGGGTGTGTAACTGCAGGGCACAAATATTTGTGTGTCCCCTCCTGTAGCTGCCTCTGTTTCGACAGGTTCCCTGAATAGCTGGAATTGACCTGGCCCTTGGAAAGTGGGGAAGGGGTGAAATCCGTTGGGCCCACGGATGAATACCTTGGAACCATGGACCTAGGGCAGGTCTAATCACCTGGGATTCGAACCCACGGTGGGATTAAGGGAGGAGATATTGGGAGGGCGAGGGGAAAGGATGTTTCCTGGAACCAAACCTCACATAAACCCGGACACTCACACACATCCTCACCGGAACACTCACAGGGACACTCAATCTCACACACACCCATAGACCGTGATAAGGGAGACCATCTGAGGGGACACAGATGGCCTCGTGGACCCACAGGTACAACCGGACACACACGCACCCGGAAACTCACAGGGGCACTCACACTCACACACACTCACACTCACAGGGATAAACACACACACAGACACACATCCAAAGACACAAACTGTGAAAAGGGAGTCCATCTGAGGGGACACAGATGGCCTCCTGGCCCACAGGTATATATCAATTTTTTAATTTACATATATATTTATAATTATAACATATTAAAATATATATTATATATATATATATATATATATATATATATATATATATATATATAATATATATATATATATATATATATAAGTTAAGTTCTTTTCATTTGAGTTGAAACTACCTCACCAACCCTAAAATGGTTAACATAAATTGATTGGAATATGTATGTGGACGCTCGGTTAGTGTTACTGTAATTTATATGGTTAATGTTTGAATGATATAGTTTCCCCTCATTGTCACATTTTTTGTTACTATTTCGCTGTTCACTCTCACTCTCTCTCTGAATCCCGTGGACTAATTGTGCTGACGTGTGTTTGTTTAAGGTACGGTAACCATAGGCTTTTACACAATAATTTGCAACTATTTGCAAAGAAACATTTCTAAAGATTATCTAAGTTCCTAATAAGTATTCTTTTTCCTAACATACAAGTCAATCACACAGTACCTAACCTCAGTCAGAAACACTTTTCTTACTATATCTCGCAACGTGTTTTGCATACATATCCTATCTTAAAAAATTAACAATTTTAATTCATAACTGGCAACCCCCCTCCCCTCCAAAGCTTTCAAAGCCACCAAACATCATTCCTTTCCCTTAACCTCTCCCAAATTATGTTTTGCACCAATACACAAACTAGGGGGCTTTATTGCTGAGTGGACGTCGCTCTCGACTCGTAATCCTAGCTCATTCGATCCCCGGTGATGGCACAAACGGAAATCAGCAGAGTTTCTACCATTCTGATGCCCTCTGTTACCTAGCAGTAAATATGTACCTGGGCGTTAGACAGCTGTTACGGGCTGCTTCCTGGGTGTGTGTGTGGAATTTCTTTTTATTAGTTATTAATAATTGATTGATTGACTGTTGAGAGGCGGGCCGAAGGAGCAGAGCTCAACCCTCGCAAGCACAACTAGGTGAACACAACTAGGTAAATACTAACCAACCACGATCTCGTACAATCCACTACACACGCAACCCCCCACCCCCCAACTCCCTAAATCACTCTACCTTAGTCATTAAAAAATTAAAACAAATCAATTAATACACCAAAAATACTAACTATAAATAAAGGAACCAAATTTGAGACATACAGCGACTCCAGCGTGGTCTAGTCGGAAGAGAACGTGTTCTCATCTGGATAGATTGCGATCGAGCCTGTCGGAACGGGTGTGTAACTGCAGGGCACAAATATTTGTGTGTCCCCTCCTGTAGCTGCCTCTGTTTCGACAGGTTCCCTGAATAGCTGGAATTGACCTGGCCCTTGGAAAGTGGGGAAGGGGTGAAATCCGTTGGGCCCACGGATGAATACCTTGGAACCATGGACCTAGGGCAGGTCTAATCACCTGGGATTCGAACCCACGGTGGGATTAAGGGAGGAGATATTGGGAGGGCGAGGGGAAAGGATGTTTCCTGGAACCAAACCTCACATAAACCCGGACACTCACACACATCCTCACCGGAACACTCACAGGGACACTCAATCTCACACACACCCATAGACCGTGATAAGGGAGACCATCTGAGGGGACACAGATGGCCTCATGGACCCACAGGTACAACCGGACACACACGCACCCGGAAACTCACAGGGGCACTCACACTCACACACACTCACACTCACAGGGATAAACACACACACAGACACACATCCAAAGACACAAACTGTGAAAAGGGAGTCCATCTGAGGGGACACAGATGGCCTCCTGGCCCACAGGTATATATCAATTTTTTAATTTACATATATATTTATAATTATAACATATTAATATATATATATATATATATATATATATATATATATATATATATATATATATATATATATATATATATATATATAAGTTAAGTTCTTTTCATTTGAGTTGAAACTACCTCACCAACCCTAAAATGGTTAACATAAATTGATTGGAATATGTATGTGGACGCTCGGTTAGTGTTACTGTAATTTATATGGTTAATGTTTGAATGATATAGTTTCCCCTCATTGTCACATTTTTTGTTACTATTTCGCTGTTCACTCTCACTCTCTCTCTGAATCCCGTGGACTAATTGTGCTGACGTGTGTTTGTTTAAGGTACGGTAACCATAGGCTTTTTACACAATAATTTGCAACTATTTGCAAAGAAACATTTCTAAAGATTATCTAAGTTCCTAATAAGTATTCTTTTTCCTAACATACAAGTCAATCACACAGTACCTAACCTCAGTCAGAAACACTTTTCTTACTATATCTCGCAACGTGTTTTGCATACATATCCTATCTTAAAAAATTAACAATTTTAATTCATAACTGGCAACCCCCCTCCCCTCCAAAGCTTTCAAAGCCACCAAACATCATTCCTTTCCCTTAACCTCTCCCAAATTATGTTTTGCACCAATACACAAACTAGGGGGCTTTATTGCTGAGTGGACGTCGCTCTCGACTCGTAATCCTAGCTCATTCGATCCCCGGTGATGGCACAAACGGAAATCAGCAGAGTTTCTACCATTCTGATGCCCTCTGTTACCTAGCAGTAAATATGTACCTGGGCGTTAGACAGCTGTTACGGCTGCTTCCTGGGTGTGTGTGTGGAATTTCTTTTTATTAGTTATTAATAATTGATTAATTGACTGTTGAGAGGCGGGCCGAAGGAGCAGAGCTCAACCCTCGCAAGCACAACTAGGTGAGCACAACTAGGTAAATACTAACCAACCACGATCTCGTACAATCACTACACACGCAACCCCCCACCCCCCAACTCCCTAAATCACTCTACCTTAGTCATTAAAAAATTAAAACAAATCAATTAATACACCAAAAATACTAACTATAAATAAAGGAACCAAATTTGAGACATACAGCGACTCCAGCGTGGTCTAGTCGGAAGAGAACGTGTTCTCATCTGGATAGATTGCGATCGAGCCTGTCGGAACGGGTGTGTAACTGCAGGGCACAAATATTTGTGTGTCCCCTCCTGTAGCTGCCTCTGTTTCGACAGGTTCCCTGAATAGCTGGAATTGACCTGGCCCTTGGAAAGTGGGGAAGGGGTGAAATCCGTTGGGCCCACGGATGAATACCTTGGAACCATGGACCTAGGGCAGGTCTAATCACCTGGGATTCGAACCCACGGTGGGATTAAGGGAGGAGATATTGGGAGGGCGAGGGGGTAAGGATGTTTCCTGGAACCAACCTCACATAAACCGGACACTCACACACACATCCTCACCGGAACACTCACAGGGACACTCAATCTCACACACACCCATAGACCGTGATAAGGGAGACCATCTGAGGGGACACAGATGGCCTCGTGGACCCACAGGTACAACTGGACACACACGCACCCGGAAACTCACAGGGGCACTCACACTCACACACACTCACACTCACAGGGATAAACACACACACAGACACACATCCAAAGACACAAACTGTGAAAAGGGAGTCCATCTGAGGGGACACAGATGGCCTCCTGGCCCACAGGTATATATCAATTTTTTAATTTACATATATATTTATAATTATAACATATTAAAATATATATATATATATATATATATATATATATATATATATATATATATATATATATATATATATATATATAATATATTATATATATATAGTTAAGTTCTTTTCATTTGAGTTGAAACTACCTCACCAACCCTAAAATGGTTAACATAAATTGATTGGAATATGTATGTGGACGCTCGGTTAGTGTTACTGTAATTTATATGGTTAATGTTTGAATGATATAGTTCCCCTCATTGTCACATTTTTGTTACTATTTCGCTGTTCACTCTCACTCTCTCTCTGAATCCCGTGGGACTAATTGTGCTGACGTGTGTTTGTTTAAGGTACGGTAACCATAGGCTTTTTACACAATAATTTGCAACTATTTGCAAAGAAACATTTCTAAAGATTATCTAAGTTCCCTAATAAGTATTCTTTTTCCTAACATACAAGTCAATCACACAGTACCTAACCCTCAGTCAGAAACACTTTTCTTACTATATCTCGCAACGTGTTTTGCATACATATCACTATCTTAAAAAATTAACAATTTTAATTCATAACTGGCAACCCCCCTCCCCTCCAAAGCTTTCAAAGCCACCAAACATCATTCCTTTCCCTTAACCTCTCCCAAATTATGTTTTGCACCAATACACAAACTAGGGGGCTTATTGCTGAGTGGACGTCGCTCTCGACTCGTAATCCTAGCTCATTCGATCCCCGGTGATGGCACAAACGGAAATCAGCAGAGTTTCTACCATTCTGATGCCCTCTGTTACCTAGCAGTAAATATGTACCTGGGCGTTAGACAGCTGTTACGGGCTGCTTCCTGGGTGTGTGTGTGGAATTTCTTTTATTAGTTATTAATAATTGATTGATTGACTGTTGAGAGGCGGGCCGAAGGAGCAGAGCTCAACCCTCGCAAGCACAACTAGGTGAACACAACTAGGTAAATACTAACCAACCACGATCTCGTACAATCCACTACACACGCAACCCCCCACCCCCCCAACTCCCTAAATCACTCTACCCTTAGTCATTAAAAAATTAAAACAAATCAATTAATACACCAAAAATACTAACTATAAATAAAGGAACCAAATTTGAGACATACAGCGACTCCAGCGTGGTCTAGTCGGAAGAGAACGTGTTCTCATCTGGATAGATTGCGATCGAGCCTGTCGGAACGGGTGTGTAACTGCAGGGCACAAATATTTGTGTGTCCCCCTCTGTAGCTGCCTCTGTTTCGACAGGTTCCCTGAATAGCTGGAATGACCTGGCCCTTGGAAAGTGGGGAAGGGGTGAAATCCGTTGGGCCCACGGATGAATACCTTTGGAACCATGGACCTAGGGCAGGTCTAATCACCTGGGATTCGAACCCACGGTGGGATTAAGGGAGGAGATATTGGGAGGGCGAGGGGAACGGATGTTTCCGGAACCAAACCTCACATAAACCGGACACTCACACACATCCTCACCGGAACACTCACAGGGACACTCAATCTCACACACACCCATAGACCGTGATAAGGGAGACCATCTGAGGGGACACAGATGGCCTCATGGACCCACAGGTACAACCGGACACACACGCACCCGGAAACTCACAGGGGCACTCACACTTCACACACACTCACACTCACAGGGATAAACACACACACAGACACACATCCAAAGACACAAACTGTGAAAAGGGAGTCCATCTGAGGGGACACAGATGGCCTCCTGGCCCACAGGTATATATCAATTTTTTAATTTACATATATATTTATAATTATAACATATTAAAATATATATATATATATATATATATATATATATATATATATACTATATATATATATATATTATATATATATAAGTTAAGTTCTTTTCATTTGAGTTTGAAACTACCTCACCAACCCTAAAATGGTTAACATAAATTGATTGGAATATGTATGTGGACGCTCGGTTAGTGTTACTGTAATTTATATGGTTAATGTTTGAATGATATAGTTTCCCCTCATTGTCACATTTTTTGTTACTATTTCGCTGTTCACTCTCACTCTCTCTCTGAATCCCGTGGACTAATTGTGCTGACGGTGTTTTGTTTTAAGGTACGGTAACCCATAGGCTTTTTACACAATAATTTGCAACTATTTGCAAAGAAACATTTCTAAAGATTATCTAAGTCCTAATAAGTATTCTTTTTCCTAACATACAAGTCAATCACACAGTACCTAACCTCAGTCAGAAACACTTTTCTTACTATATCTCGCAACGTGTTTTGCATACATATCCTATCTTAAAAAATTAACAATTTTAATTCATAACTGGCAACCCCCCTCCCCTCCAAAGCTTTCAAAGCCACCAAACATCATTCCTTTCCCCTTAACCTCTCCCAAATTATGTTTTGCACCAATACACAAACTAGGGGGCTTATGCTGAGTGGACGTCGCTCTCGACTCGTAATCCTAGCTCATTCGATCCCCGGTTATGGCACAAACGGAAATCAGCAGAGTTTCTACCCATTCTGATGCCCTCTGTTACCTAGCAGTAAATATGTACCTGGGCGTTAGACAGCTGTTACGGGCTGCTTTCCTGGGTGTGTGTGTGGAATTTCTTTTTATTAGTTATTAATAATTGATTAATTGACTGTTGAGAGGCGGGCCGAAGGAGCAGAGCTCAACCCTCGCAAGCACAACTAGGTGAACACAACTAGGTAAATACTAACCACCACGATCTCGTACAATCCACTACACACGCAACCCCCCACCCCCCCAACTCCCTAAATCACTCTACCTTAGTCATTAAAAAATTAAAACAAATCAATTAATACACACAAAATACTAACTATAAATAAAGGAACCAAATTTGAGACATACAGCGACTCCAGCGTGGTCTAGTCGGAAGAGAACGTGTTCTCATCTGGATAGATTGCGATCGAGCCTGTCGGAACGGGTGTGTAACTGCAGGGCACAAATATTTGTGTGTCCCCTCCTGTAGCTGCCTCTGTTTCGACAGGTTCCCTGAATAGCTGGAATTGACCTGGCCATTGGAAAGTGGGGAAGGGGTTGAAATCCGTTGGGCCCACGGATGAATACCTTGGAACCATGGACCTAGGGCAGGTCTAATCACCTGGGATTCGAACCCACGGTGGGATTAAGGGAGGAGATATTGGGAGGGCGAGGGGAAAGGATGTTTCCTGGAAACCAAACCTCACATAAACCCGGACACTCACACACACATCCTCACCGGAACACTCACAGGGACACTCAATCTCACACACACCCATAGACCGTGATAAGGGAGACCATCTGAGGGGACACAGATGGCCTCGTGGACCCACAGGTACAACTGGACACACACGCACCCGGAAGCTCACAGGGGCACTCACACTCACACACACTCACACTCACAGGGATAAACACACACACAGACACACATCCAAAGACACAAACTGTGAAAATGGGAGTCCATCTGAGGGGACACAGATGGCCTCCTGGCCCACAGGTATATATCAATTTTTTTAATTTACATATATATTTATAATTATAACATATTAATATATATATATATATATATATATATATATATATATATATATATATATACTATATATATATATATATATATATATATATATATATTATATATATATAAGTTAAGTTCTTTTCATTGAGTTGAAACTAACCTCACCAACCCTAAAATGGTTAACATAAATTGATTGGAATATGTATGTGGACGCTCGGTTAGTGTTACTGTAATTTATATGGTTAATGTTTGAATGATATAGTTTCCCCTCATTGTCACATTTTTTGTTACTATTTCGCTGTTCACTCTCACTCTCTCTCTGAATCCCGTGGACTAATTGTGCTGACGTGTGTTTGTTTAAGGTACGGTAACCATAGGCTTTTTACACAATAATTTGCAACTATTTGCAAAGAAACATTTCTAAAGATTATCTAAGTTCCTAATAAGTATTCTTTTTCCTAACATACAAGTCAATCACACAGTACCTAACCTCAGTCAGAAACACTTTTCTTACTATATCTCGCAACGTGTTTTGCATACATATCCTATCTTAAAAAATTAACAATTTTAATTCATAACTGGCAACCCCCCTCCCCTCCAAAGCTTCAAAGCCACCAAACATCATTCCTTTCCCTTAACCTCTCCCAAATTATGTTTGCACCAATACACAAACTAGGGGGCTTTATTGCTGAGTGGACGTCGCTCTCGACTCGTAATCCTAGCTCATTCGATCCCCGGTTATGGCACAAACGGAAATCAGCAGAGTTTCTACCATTCTGATGCCCTCTGTTACCTAGCAGTAAATATGTACCTGGGCGTTAGACAGCTGTTACGGGCTGCTTCCTGGGTGTGTGTGTGGAATTTCTTTTTATTAGTTATTAATAATTGATTAATTGACTGTTGAGAGGCGGGCCGAAGGAGCAGAGCTCAACCCTCGCAAGCACAACTAGGGTGAACACAACTAGGTAAATACTAACCAACCACGATCTCGTACAATCCACTACACACGCAACCCCCCACCCCCCCAACTCCCTAAATCACTCTACCTTAGTCATTAAAAAATTAAAACAAATCAATTAATACACCAAAAATACTAACTATAATAAAGGAACCAAATTTGAGACATACAGCGACTCCAGCGTGGTCTAGTCGGAAGAGAACGTGTTCTCATCTGGATAGATTGCGATCGAGCCTGTCGGAACGGGTGTGTAACTGCAGGGCACAAATATTTGTGTGTCCCCTCCTGTAGCTGCCTCTGTTTCGACAGGTTCCCTGAATAGCTGGAATTGACCTGGCCATTGGAAAGTGGGGAAGGGGTGAAATCCGTTGGGCCCACGGATGAATACCTTGGAACCATGGACCTAGGGCAGGTCTAATCACCTGGGATTCGAAACCCACGGTGGGATTAAGGGAGGAGATATTGGGAGGGCGAGGGAAAGGATGTTTCCTGGAACCAAACCTCACATAAACCCGGACACTCACACACACATCCTCACCGGAAACACTCACAGGGACACTCAATCTCACACACACCATAGACCGTGATAAGGGAGACCATCTGAGGGGACACAGATGGCCTCGTGGACCCACAGGTACAACTGGACACACACGCACCCGGAAGCTCACAGGGGCACTCACACTCACACACACTCACACTCACAGGGATAAACACACACACAGACACACATCCAAAGACACAAACTGTGAAAAGGGAGTCCATCTGAGGGGACACAGATGGCCTCCTGGCCCACAGGTATATATCAATTTTTTAATTTACATATATATTTATAATTATAACATATTAATATATATATATATATATATATATATATATATATATATATATATATATATATATATATATATATATATATATATATATATATATATATATATATATATTATATATATAAGTTAAGTTCTTTTCATTTGAGTTGAAACTACCTCACCAACCCTAAAATGGTTAACATAAATTGATTGGAATATGTATGTGGACGCTCGGTTAGTGTTACTGTAATTTATATGGTTAATGTTTTGAATGATATAGTTTCCCCTCATTGTCACATTTTTTGTTACTATTTCGCTGTTCACTCTCACTCTCTCTCTGAATCCCGTGGACTAATTGTGCTGACGTGTGTTTGTTTAAGGTACGGTAACCATAGGCTTTTTACACAATAATTTGCAACTATTTGCAAAGAAACATTTCTAAAGATTATCTAAGTTCCTAATAAGTATTCTTTTTCCTAACATACAAGTCAATCACACAGTACCTAACCTCAGTCAGAAACACTTTTCTTACTATATCTCGCAACGTGTTTTGCATACATATCCTATCTTAAAAAATTAACAATTTTAATTCATAACTGGCAACCCCCCTCCCCTCCAAAGCTTTCAAAGCCACCAAACATCATTCCTTTCCCTTAACCTCTCCCAAATTATGTTTTGCACCAATACACAAACTAGGGGGCTTTATTGCTGAGTGGACGTCGCTCTCGACTCGTAATCCTAGCTCATTCGATCCCCGGTGATGGCACAAACGGAAATCAGCAGAGTTTCTACCATTCTGATGCCCTCTGTTACCTAGCAGTAAATATGTACCTGGGCGTTAACCAGCTGTTACGGGCTGCTTCCTGGGTGTGTGTGTGGAATTTTTTTTTATTAGTTATTAATAATTGATTGATTGACTGTTGAGAGGCGGGCCGAAGGAGCAGAGCTCAACCCTCGCAAGCACAACTAGGTGAACACAACTAGGTAAATACTAACCAACCACGATCTCGTACAATCTACTACACACGCAACCCCCCACCCCCCCAACTCCCTAAATCACTCTACCTTAGTCATTAAAAAAATAAAACAAATCAATTAATACACCAAAAATACTAACTATAAATAAAGGAACCAAATTTGAGACATACAGCGACTCCAGCGTGGTCTAGTCGGAAGAGAACGTGTTCTCATCTGGATAGATTGCGATCGAGCCTGTCGGAACGGGTGTGTAACTGCAGGGCACAAATATTTGTGTGTCCCCTCCTGTAGCTGCCTCTGTTTCGACAGGTTCCCTGAATAGCTGGAATTGACCTGGCCCTTGGAAAGTGGGGAAGGGGTGAAATCCGTTGGGCCACGGATGAATACCTTGGAACCATGGACCTAGGGCAGGTCTAATCACCTGGGATTCGAACCCACGGTGGGATTAAGGGAGGAGATATTGGGAGGGCGAGGGGAAAGGATGTTCCTGGAACCAAACCTCACATAAACCCGGACACTCCACACACATCCTCACCGGAACACTCACAGGGACACTCAATCTCACACACACCATAGACCGTGATAAGGGAGACCATCTGAGGGGACACAGATGGCCTCATGGACCCACAGGTACAACCGGACACACACGCACCCGGAAACTCACAGGGGCACTCACACTCACACACACCTCACACTCACAGGGATAAACACACACAACAGACACACATCCAAAGACACAAACTGTGAAAAGGGAGTCCATCTGAGGGGACACAGATGGCCTCCTGGCCCACAGGTATATATCAATTTTTTAATTTACATATATATTTATAATTATAACATATTAAAAAATATATATATATATATATATATATATATATATATATATATATATATATAATATATATATATATATATATATATATAATATATATATATATATATATATATATATATATATATATATATATATATATATATATATATATATATATTATATATATATAAGTTAAGTTCTTTTCATTTGAGTTGAAACTACCTCACCAACCCTAAAATGGTTAACATAAATTGATTGGAATATGTATGTGGACGCTCGGTTAGTGTTACTGTAATTTATAATGGTTAATGTTTGAATTATATAGTTTCCCCTCATTGTCACATTTTTTGTTACTATTTCGCTGTTCACTCTCACTCTCTCTCTGAATCCCGTGGACTAATTGTGCTGACGTGTGTTTGTTTAAGGTACGGTAACCATAGGCTTTTTACACAATAATTTGCAACTATTTGCAAAGAAACATTTCTAAAGATTATCTAAGTTCCTAATAAGTATTCTTTTTCCTAACATACAAGTCAATCACACAGTACCTAACCTCAGTCAGAAACACTTTTCTTACTATATCTCGCAACGTGTTTTGCATACATATCCTATCTTAAAAAATTAACAATTTTAATTCATAACTGGCAACCCCCCCTCCCCTCCAAAGCTTTCAAAGCCACCAAACATCATTCCTTTCCCTTAACCTCTCCCAAATTATGTTTTGCACCAATACACAAACTAGGGGGCTTTATTGCTGAGTGGACGTCGCTCTCGACTCGTAATCCTAGCTCATTCGATCCCCGGTGATGGCACAAACGGAAATCAGCAGAGTTTCTACCATTCTGATGCCCTCTGTTACCTAGCAGTAAATATGTACCTGGGCGTTAGACAGCTGTTACGGGCTGCTTCCTGGGTGTGTGTGTGGAATTTTTTTTTATTAGTTATTAATAATTGATTGATTGACTGTTGAGAGGCGGGCCGAAGGAGCAGAGCTCAACCCTCGCAAGCACAACTAGGTGAACACACCTAGGTAAATACTAACCAACCACGATCTCGTACAATCCTACTACACACGCAACCCCCCACCCCCCCAACTCCCTAAATCACTCTACCTTAGTCATTAAAAAATTAAAACAAATCAATTAATACACCAAAAATACTAACTATAAATAAAGGAACCAAATTTGAGACATACAGCGACTCCAGCGTGGTCTAGTCGGAAGAGAACGTGTTCTCATCTGGATAGATTGCGATCGAGCCTGTCGGAACGGGTGTGTAACTGCAGGGCACAAATATTTGTGTGTCCCCTCCTGTAGCTGCCTCTGTTTCGACAGGTTCCCTGAATAGCTGGAATTGACCTGGCCCTTGGAAAGTGGGGGAAGGGGTGAAATCCGTTGGGCCCACGGATGAATACCTTGGAACCATGGACCTAGGGCAGGTCTAATCACCTGGGATTCGAACCCACGGTGGGATTAAGGGAGGAGATATTGGGAGGGCGAGGGGAAAGGATGTTTCCTGGAACCAAACCTCACATAAACCCGGACACTCACACACATCCTCACCGGAACACTCACAGGGACACTCAATCTCACACACACCCATAGACCGTGATAAGGGAGACCATCTGAGGGGACACAGATGGCCTCATGGACCCACAGGTACAACCGGACACACACGCACCCGGAAACTCACAGGGGCACTCACACTCACACACACTCACACTCACAGGGATAAACACACACACAGACACACATCCAAAGACACAAACTGTGAAAAGGGAGTCCATCTGAGGGGACACAGATGGCCTCCTGGCCCACAGGTATATATCAATTTTTTAATTTACATATATATTTATAATTATAACATATTAAAAAATATATATATATATATATATATATATATATATATATATATATATATATATATATATATATATATATATATATATTATATATATATAAGTTAAGTTCTTTTCATTTGAGTTGAAACTACCTCACCAACCCTAAAATGGTTAACATAAATTGATTGGAATATGTATGTGGACGCTCGGTTAGTGTTACTGTAATTTATATGGTTAATGTTTGAATGATATAGTTTCCCCTCATTGTCACATTTTTTGTTACTATTTCGCTGTTCACTCTCACTCTCTCTCTGAATCCCGTGGACTAATTGTGCTGACGTGTGTTTGTTTAAGGTACGGTAACCATAGGCTTTTTACACAATAATTTGCAACTATTTGCAAAGAAACATTTCTAAAGATTATCTAAGTTCCTAATAAGTATTCTTTTTCCTAACATACAAGTCAATCACACAGTACCTAACCTCAGTCAGAAACACTTTTCTTACTATATCTCGCAACGTGTTTTGCATACATATCCTATCTTAAAAAATTAACAATTTTAATTCATAACTGGCAACCCCCCTCCCCTCCAAAGCTTTCAAAGCCACCAAACATCATTCCTTTCCCTTAACCTCTCCCAAATTATGTTTTGCACCAATACACAAACTAGGGGCTTTATTGCTGAGTGGACGTCGCTCTCGACTCGTAATCCTAGCTCATTCGATCCCCGGTGATGGCACAAACGGAAATCAGCAGAGTTTCTACCATTCTGATGCCCTCTGTTACCTAGCAGTAAATATGTACCTGGGCGTTAGACAGCTGTTACGGGCTGCTTCCTGGGTGTGTGTGTGGAATTTCTTTTTATTAGTTATTAATAATTGATTAATTGACTGTTGAGAGGCGGGCCGAAGGAGCAGAGCTCAACCCTCGCAAGCACAACTAGGTGAACACAACTAGATAAATACTAACCAACCACGATCTCGTACAATCCACTACACACGCAACCCCCCCACCCCCCCAACTCCCTAAATCACTCTACCTTAGTCATTAAAAAATTAAAACAAATCAATTAATACACCAAAAATACTAACTATAAATAAAGGAACCAAATTTGAGACATACAGCGACTCCAGCGTGGTCTAGTCGGAAGAGAACGTGTTCTCATCTGGATAGATTGCGATCGAGCCTGTCGGAACGGGTGTGTAACTGCAGGGCACAAATATTTGTGTGTCCCCTCCTGTAGCTGCCTCTGTTTCGACAGGTTCCCTGAATAGCTGGAATTGACCTGGCCCTTGGAAAGTGGGGAAGGGGTGAAATCCGTTGGGCCCACGGATGAATACCTTGGAACCATGGACCTAGGGCAGGTCTAATCACCTGGGATTCGAACCCACGGTGGGATTAAGGGAGGAGATATTGGGAGGGCGAGGGGAAAGGATGTTTCCTGGAACCAAACCTCACATAAACCCGGACACTCACACACACATCCTCACCGGAACACTCACAGGGACACTCAATCTCACACACACCCATAGACCGTGATAAGGGAGACCATCTGAGGGGACACAGATGGCCTCGTGGACCCACAGGTACAACCGGACACACACGCACCCGGAAACTCACAGGGGCACTCACACTCACACACACTCACACTCACAGGGATAAACACACACACAGACACACATCCAAAGACACAAACTGTGAAAAGGGAGTCCATCTGAGGGGACACAGATGGCCTCCTGGCCCACAGGTATATATCAATTTTTTAATTTACATATATATTATAATTATAACATATTAAAAATATATATATATATATATATATATATATATATATATATATATATATATATATATATATATATATATATATATATATATATATATATATATATATATATATATATATATATATATATATATTATATATATATAAGTTAAGTTCTTTTCATTTGAGTTGAAACTACCTCACCAACCCTAAAATGGTTAACATAAATTGATTGGAATATGTATGTGGACGCTCGGTTAGTGTTACTGTAATTTATATGGTTAATGTTTGAATGATATAGTTTCCCCTCATTGTCACATTTTTTGTTACTATTTCGCTGTTCACTCTCACTCTCTCTCTGAATCCCGTGGACTAATTGTGCTGACGTGTGTTTGTTTAAGGTACGGTAACCATAGGCTTTTTACACAATAATTTGCAACTATTTGCAAAGAAACATTTCTAAAGATTATCTAAGTTCCTAATAAGTATTCTTTTTCCTAACATACAAGTCAATCACACAGTACCTAACCTCAGTCAGAAACACTTTTCTTACTATATCTCGCAACGTGTTTTGCATACATATCCTATCTTAAAAAATTAACAATTTTAATTCATAACTGGCAACCCCCCTCCCCTCCAAAGCTTTCAAAGCCACCAAACATCATTCCTTTCCCTTAACCTCTCCCAAATTATGTTTTGCACCAATACACAAACTAGGGGGCTTTATTGCTGAGTGGACGTCGCTCTCGACTCGTAATCCTAGCTCATTCGATCCCCGGTGATGGCACAAACGGAAATCAGCAGAGTTTCTACCATTCTGATGCCCTCTGTTACCTAGCAGTAAATATGTACCTGGGCGTTAGACAGCTGTTACGGGCTGCTTCCTGGGTGTGTGTGTGGAATTTCTTTTATTAGTTATTAATAATTGATTGATTGACTGTTGAGAGGCGGGCCGAAGGAGCAGAGCTCAACCCTCGCAAGCACAACTAGGTGAACACAACTAGGATAAATACTAACCAACCACGATCTCGTACAATCCACTACACACGCAACCCCCCACCCCCCCAACTCCCTAAATCACTCTACCTTAGTCATTAAAAAATTAAAACAAATCAATTAATACACCAAAAAATACTAACTATAAATAAAGGAACCAAATTTGAGACATACAGCGACTCCAGCGTGGTCTAGTCGGAAGAGAACGTGTTCTCATCTGGATAGATTGCGATCGAGCCTGTCGGAACGGGTGTGTAACTGCAGGGCACAAATATTTGTGTGTCCCCTCCTGTAGCTGCCTCTGTTTCGACAGGTTCCCTGAATAGCTGGAATTGACCTGGCCCTTGGAAAGTGGGGAAGGGGTGAAATCCGTTGGGCCCACGGATGAATACCTTGGAACCATGGACCTAGGGCAGGTCTAATCACCTGGGATTCGAACCCACGGTGGGATTAAGGGAGGAGATATTGGGAGGGCGAGGGGAAAGGATGTTTCCTGGAACCAAACCTCACATAAACCCGGACACTCACACACACATCCTCACCGGAACACTCACAGGGACACTCAATCTCACACACACCCATAGACCGTGATAAGGGAGACCATCTGAGGGGACACAGATGGCCTCATGGACCCACAGGTACAACCGGACACACACGCACCCGGAAACTCACAGGGGCACTCACACTCACACACACTCACACTCACAGGGATAAACACACACACAGACACACATCCAAAGACACAAACTGTGAAAAGGGAGTCCATCTGAGGGGACACAGATGGCCTCCTGGCCCACAGGTATATATCAATTTTTTAATTTACATATATATTTATAATTATAACATATTAAATATATATATATATATATATATATATATATATATATATATATATATATAATATATATATATATATATATATATATATATATATATATATTATATATATATAAGTTAAGTTCTTTTCATTTGAGTTGAAACTACCTCACCAACCCTAAAATGGTTAACATAAATTGATTGGAATATGTATGTGGACGCTCGGTTAGTGTTACTGTAATTTATATGGTTAATGTTTGAATGATATAGTTTCCCCTCATTGTCACATTTTTTGTTACTATTTCGCTGTTCACTCTCACTCTCTCTCTGAATCCCGTGGACTAATTGTGCTGACGTGTGTTTGTTTAAGGTACGGTAACCATAGGCTTTTTACACAATAATTTGCAACTATTTGCAAAGAAACATTTCTAAAGATTATCTAAGTTCCTAATAAGTATTCTTTTTCCTAACATACAAGTCAATCACACAGTACCTAACCTCAGTCAGAAACACTTTTCTTACTATATCTCGCAACGTGTTTTGCATACATATCCTATCTTAAAAAATTAACAATTTTAATTCATAACTGGCAACCCCCCTCCCCTCCAAAGCTTTCAAAGCCACCAAACATCATTCCTTTCCCTTAACCTCTCCCAAATTATGTTTTGCACCAATACACAAACTAGGGGGCTTTATTGCTGAGTGGACGTCGCTCTCGACTCGTAATCCTAGCTCATTCGATCCCCGGTGATGGCACAAACGGAAATCAGCAGAGTTTCTACCATTCTGATGCCCTCTGTTACCTAGCAGTAAATATGTACCTGGGCGTTAGACAGCTGTTACGGGCTGCTTCCTGGGTGTGTGTGTGGAATTTCTTTTATTAGTTATTAATAATTGATTGATTGACTGTTGAGAGGCGGGCCGAAGGAGCAGAGCTCAACCCTCGCAAGCACAACTAGGTGAACACAACTAGGTAAATACTAACCAACCACGATCTCGTACAATCCACTACACACGCAACCCCCCACCCCCCCAACTCCCTAAATCACTCTACCTTAGTCATTAAAAAATTAAAACAAATCAATTAATACACCAAAAATACTAACTATAAATAAAGGAACCAAATTTGAGACATACAGCGACTCCAGCGTGGTCTAGTCGGAAGAGAACGTGTTCTCATCTGGATAGATTGCGATCGAGCCTGTCGGAACGGGTGTGTAACTGCAGGGCACAAATATTTGTGTGTCCCCTCCTGTAGCTGCCTCTGTTTCGACAGGTTCCCTGAATAGCTGGAATTGACCTGGCCCTTGGAAAGTGGGGAAGGGGTGAAATCCGTTGGGCCCACGGATGAATACCTTGGAACCATGGACCTAGGGCAGGTCTAATCACCTGGGATTCGAACCCACGGTGGGATTAAGGGAGGAGATATTGGGAGGGCGAGGGGAAAGGATGTTTCCTGGAACCAAACCTCACATAAACCCGGACACTCACACACACATCCTCACCGGAACACTCACAGGGACACTCAATCTCACACACACCCATAGACCGTGATAAGGGAGACCATCTGAGGGGACACAGATGGCCTCGTGGACCCACAGGTACAACCGGACACACACGCACCCGGAAACTCACAGGGGCACTCACACTCACACACACTCACACTCACAGGGATAAACACACACACAGACACACATCCAAAGACACAAACTGTGAAAAGGGAGTCCATCTGAGGGGACACAGATGGCCTCCTGGCCCACAGGTATATATCAATTTTTTAATTTACATATATATTTATAATTATAACATATTAAAATATATATATATATATATATATATATATATATATATATATATATATATATATATATATATATATATATATATATTATATATATATAAGTTAAGTTCTTTTCATTTGAGTTGAAACTACCTCACCAACCCTAAAATGGTTAACATAAATTGATTGGAATATGTATGTGGACGCTCGGTTAGTGTTACTGTAATTTATATGGTTAATGTTTGAATGATATAGTTTCCCCTCATTGTCACATTTTTTGTTACTATTTCGCTGTTCACTCTCACTCTCTCTCTGAATCCCGTGGACTAATTGTGCTGACGTGTGTTTGTTTAAGGTACGGTAACCATAGGCTTTTTACACAATAATTTGCAACTATTTGCAAAGAAACATTTCTAAAGATTATCTAAGTTCCTAATAAGTATTCTTTTTCCTAACATACAAGTCAATCACACAGTACCTAACCTCAGTCAGAAACACTTTTCTTACTATATCTCGCAACGTGTTTTGCATACATATCCTATCTTAAAAAATTAACAATTTTAATTCATAACTGGCAACCCCCCTCCCCTCCAAAGCTTTCAAAGCCACCAAACATCATTCCTTTCCCTTAACCTCTCCCAAATTATGTTTTGCACCAATACACAAACTAGGGGGCTTTATTGCTGAGTGGACGTCGCTCTCGACTCGTAATCCTAGCTCATTCGATCCCCGGTGATGGCACAAACGGAAATCAGCAGAGTTTCTACCATTCTGATGCCCTCTGTTACCTAGCAGTAAATATGTACCTGGGCGTTAGACAGCTGTTACGGGCTGCTTCCTGGGTGTGTGTGTGAATTTCTTTTTATTAGTTATTAATAATTGATTGATTGACTGTTGAGAGGCGGGCCGAAGGAGCAGAGCTCAACCCTCGCAAGCACAACTAGGTGAACACAACTAGATAAATACTAACCAACCACGATCTCGTACAATCCACTACACACGCAACCCCCCACCCCCCCAACTCCCTAAATCACTCTACCTTAGTCATTAAAAAATTAAAACAAATCAATTAATACACCAAAAATACTAACTATAAATAAAGGAACCAAATTTGAGACATACAGCGACTCCAGCGTGGTCTAGTCGGAAGAGAACGTGTTCTCATCTGGATAGATTGCGATCGAGCCTGTCGGAACGGGTGTGTAACTGCAGGGCACAAATATTTGTGTGTCCCCTCCTGTAGCTGCCTCTGTTTCGACAGGTTCCCTGAATAGCTGGAATTGACCTGGCCCTTGGAAAGTGGGGAAGGGGTGAAATCCGTTGGGCCCACGGATGAATACCTTGGAACCATGGACCTAGGGCAGGTCTAATCACCTGGGATTCGAACCCACGGTGGGATTAAGGGAGGAGATATTGGGAGGGCGAGGGGAAAGGATGTTTCCTGGAACCAAACCTCACATAAACCCGGACACTCACACACACATCCTCACCGGAACACTCACAGGGACACTCAATCTCACACACACCCATAGACCGTGATAAGGGAGACCATCTGAGGGGACACAGATGGCCTCGTGGACCCACAGGTACAACCGGACACACACGCACCCGGAAACTCACAGGGGCACTCACACTCACACACACTCACACTCACAGGGATAAACACACACACAGACACACATCCAAAGACACAAACTGTGAAAAGGGAGTCCATCTGAGGGGACACAGATGGCCTCCTGGCCCACAGGTATATATCAATTTTTTAATTTACATATATATTTATAATTATAACATATTAAAATATATATATATATATATATATATATATATAATATATATATATATATATATATATATATATATATATATATATATATATATATAAGTTAAGTTCTTTTCATTTGAGTTGAAACTACCTCACCAACCCTAAAATGGTTAACATAAATTGATTGGAATATGTATGTGGACGCTCGGTTAGTGTTACTGTAATTTATATGGTTAATGTTTGAATGATATAGTTTCCCCTCATTGTCACATTTTTTGTTACTATTTCGCTGTTCACTCTCACTCTCTCTCTGAATCCCGTGGACTAATTGTGCTGACGTGTGTTTGTTTAAGGTACGGTAACCATAGGCTTTTTACACAATAATTTGCAACTATTTGCAAAGAAACATTTCTAAAGATTATCTAAGTTCCTAATAAGTATTCTTTTTCCTAACATACAAGTCAATCACACAGTACCTAACCTCAGTCAGAAACACTTTTCTTACTATATCTCGCAACGTGTTTTGCATACATATCCTATCTTAAAAAATTAACAATTTTAATTCATAACTGGCAACCCCCCTCCCCTCCAAAGCTTTCAAAGCCACCAAACATCATTCCTTTCCCTTAACCTCTCCCAAATTATGTTTTGCACCAATACACAAACTAGGGGGCTTTATTGCTGAGTGGACGTCGCTCTCGACTCGTAATCCTAGCTCATTCGATCCCCGGTGATGGCACAAACGGAAATCAGCAGAGTTTCTACCATTCTGATGCCCTCTGTTACCTAGCAGTAAATATGTACCTGGGCGTTAGACAGCTGTTACGGGCTGCTTCCTGGGTGTGTGTGTGGAATTTCTTTTTATTAGTTATTAATAATTGATTGATTGACTGTTGAGAGGCGGGCCGAAGGAGCAGAGCTCAACCCTCGCAAGCACAACTAGGTGAACACAACTAGGATAAATACTAACCAACCACGATCTCGTACAATCCACTACACACGCAACCCCCCACCCCCCCAACTCCCTAAATCACTCTACCTTAGTCATTAAAAAATTAAAAACAAATCAATTAATACACCAAAAATACTAACTATAAATAAAGGAACCAAATTTGAGACATACAGCGACTCCAGCGTGGTCTAGTCGGAAGAGAACGTGTTCTCATCTGGATAGATTGCGATCGAGCCTGTCGGAACGGGTGTGTAACTGCAGGGCACAAATATTTGTGTGTCCCTCCTGTAGCTGCCTCTGTTTCGACAGGTTCCCTGAATAGCTGGAATTGACCTGGCCCTTGGAAAGTGGGGAAGGGGTGAAATCCGTTGGGCCCACGGATGAATACCTTGGAACCATGGACCTAGGGCAGGTCTAATCACCTGGGATTCGAACCCACGGTGGGATTAAGGAGGAGATATTGGGAGGGCGAGGGGAAAGGATGTTTCCTGGAACCAAACCTCACATAAACCCGGACACTCACACACACATCCTCACCGGAACACTCACAGGGACACTCAATCTCACACACACCCATAGACCGTGATAAGGGAGACCATCTGAGGGGACACAGATGGCCTCGTGGACCCACAGGTACAACCGGACACACACGCACCCGGAAACTCACAGGGGCACTCAACACTCACACACACTCACACTCACAGGGATAAACACACACACAGACACACATCCAAAGACACAAACTGTGAAAAGGGAGTCCATCTGAGGGGACACAGATGGCCTCCTGGCCCACAGGTATATATCAATTTTTTAATTTACATATATATTTATAATTATAACATATTAAATATATATATATATATATATATATATATATATATATATATATATATATATATATATATATATATATATATATATATATATATTATATATATATAAGTTAAGTTCTTTTCATTTGAGTTGAAACTACCTCACCAACCCTAAAATGGTTAACATAAATTGATTGGAATATGTATGTGGACGCTCGGTTAGTGTTACTGTAATTTATATGGTTAATGTTTGAATGATATAGTTTCCCCTCATTGTCACATTTTTTGTTACTATTTCGCTGTTCACTCTCACTCTCTCTCTGAATCCCGTGGACTAATTGTGCTGACGTGTGTTTGTTTAAGGTACGGTAACCATAGGCTTTTACACAATAATTTGCAACTATTTGCAAAGAAACATTTCTAAAGATTATCTAAGTTCCTAATAAGTATTCTTTTTCCTAACATACAAGTCAATCACACAGTACCTAACCTCAGTCAGAAACACTTTTCTTACTATATCTCGCAACGTGTTTTGCATACATATCCTATCTTAAAAATTAACAATTTTAATTCATAACTGGCAACCCCCCTCCCCTCCAAAGCTTTCAAAGCCACCAAACATCATTCCTTTTCCCTTAACCTCTCCCAAATTATGTTTTGCACCAATACACAAACTAGGGGGCTTTATTGCTGAGTGGACGTCGCTCTCGACTCGTAATCCTAGCTCATTCGATCCCCGGTGATGGCACAAACGGAAATCAGCAGAGTTTCTACCATTCTGATGCCCTCTGTTACCTAGCAGTAAATATGTACCTGGGCGTTAGACAGCTGTTACGGGCTGCTTCCTGGGTGTGTGTGTGGAATTTCTTTTTATTAGTTATTAATAATTGATTGATTGACTGTTGAGAGGCGGGCCGAAGGAGCAGAGCTCAACCCTCGCAAGCACAACTAGGTGAACACAACTAGATAAATACTAACCAACCACGATCTCGTACAATCCACTACACACGCAACCCCCCACCCCCCCAACTCCCTAAATCACTCTACCTTAGTCATTAAAAAATTAAAACAAATCAATTAATACACCAAAAATACTAACTATAAATAAAGGAACCAAATTTGAGACATACAGCGACTCCAGCGTGGTCTAGTCGGAAGAGAACGTGTTCTCATCTGGATAGATTGCGATCGAGCCTGTCGGAACGGGTGTGTAACTGCAGGGCACAAATATTTGTGTGTCCCCTCCTGTAGCTGCCTCTGTTTCGACAGGTTCCCTGAATAGCTGGAATTGACCTGGCCCTTGGAAAGTGGGGAAGGGGTGAAATCCGTTGGGCCCACGGATGAATACCTTGGAACCATGGACCTAGGGCAGGTCTAATCACCTGGGATTCGAACCCACGGTGGGATTAAGGGAGGAGATATTGGGAGGGCGAGGGGAAAGGATGTTTCCTGGAACCAAACCTCACATAAACCCGGACACTCACACACACATCCTCACCGGAACACTCACAGGGACACTCAATCTCACACACACCCATAGACCGTGATAAGGGAGACCATCTGAGGGGACACAGATGGCCTCATGGACCCACAGGTACAACCGGACACACACGCACCCGGAAACTCACAGGGCACTCACACTCACACACACTCACACTCACAGGGATAAACACACACACAGACACACATCCAAAGACACAAACTGTGAAAAGGGAGTCCATCTGAGGGGACACAGATGGCCTCCTGGCCCACAGGTATATATCAATTTTTTAATTTACATATATATTTATAATTATAACATATTAAAATATATATATATATATATATATATATATATATATATATATATATATATATATATATATATATATATATATATATATTATATATATATAGATAAGTTAAGTTCTTTTCATTTGAGTTGAAACTACCTCACCAACCCTAAAATGGTTAACATAAATTGATTGGAATATGTATGTGGACGCTCGGTTAGTGTTACTGTAATTTATATGGTTAATGTTTGAATGATATAGTTTCCCCTCATTGTCACATTTTTTGTTACTATTTCGCTGTTCACTCTCACTCTCTCTCTGAATCCCGTGGACTAATTGTGCTGACGTGTGTTTGTTTAAGGTACGGTAACCATAGGCTTTTTACACAATAATTTGCAACTATTTGCAAAGAAACATTTCTAAAGATTATCTAAGTTCCTAATAAGTATTCTTTTTCCTAACATACAAGTCAATCACACAGTACCTAACCTCAGTCAGAAACACTTTTCTTACTATATCTCGCAACGTGTTTTGCATACATATCCTATCTTAAAAAATTAACAATTTTAATTCATAACTGGCAACCCCCCTCCCCTCCAAAGCTTTCAAAGCCACCAAACATCATTCCTTTCCCTTAACCTCTCCCAAATTATGTTTTGCACCAATACACAAACTAGGGGGCTTTATTGCTGAGTGGACGTCGCTCTCGACTCGTAATCCTAGCTCATTCGATCCCCGGTGATGGCACAAACGGAAATCAGCAGAGTTTCTACCATTCTGATGCCTCTGTTACCTAGCAGTAAATATGTACCTGGGCGTTAGACAGCTGTTACGGGCTGCTTCCTGGGTGTGTGTGTGGAATTTCTTTTTATTAGTTATTAATAATTGATTGATTGACTGTTGAGAGGCGGGCCGAAGGAGCAGAGCTCAACCCTCGCAAGCACAACTAGGTGAACACAACTAGGATAAATACTAACCAACCACGATCTCGTACAATCCACTACACACGCAACCCCCCACCCCCCCAACTCCCTAAATCACTCTACCTTAGTCATTAAAAAATTAAAACAAATCAATTAATACACCAAAATACTAACTATAAATAAAGGAACCAAATTTGAGACATACAGCGACTCCAGCGTGGTCTAGTCGGAAGAGAACGTGTTCTCATCTGGATAGATTGCGATCGAGCCTGTCGGAACGGGTGTGTAACTGCAGGGCACAAATATTTGTGTGTCCCCTCCTGTAGCTGCCTCTGTTTCGACAGGTTCCCTGAATAGCTGGAATTGACCTGGCCCTTGGAAAGTGGGGAAGGGGTGAAATCCGTTGGGCCCACGGATGAATACCTTGGAACCATGGACCTAGGGCAGGTCTAATCACCTGGGATTCGAACCCACGGTGGGATTAAGGGAGGAGATATTGGGAGGGCGAGGGGAAAGGATGTTTCCTGGAACCAAACCTCACATAAACCCGGACACTCACACACACATCCTCACCGGAACACTCACAGGGACACTCAATCTCACACACACCCATAGACCGTGATAAGGGAGACCATCTGAGGGGACACAGATGGCCTCATGGACCCACAGGTACAACCGGACACACACGCACCCGGAAACTCACAGGGGCACTCACACTCACACACACTCACACTCACAGGGATAAACACACACACAGACACACATCCAAAGACACAAACTGTGAAAAGGGAGTCCATCTGAGGGGACACAGATGGCCTCCTGGCCCACAGGTATATATCAATTTTTAATTTACATATATATTTATAATTATAACATATTAAAATATATATATATATATATATATATATATAATATATATATATATATATATATATATATATATATATATATATATATATATATATATATATATATATATATATATATAGTTAAGTTCTTTTCATTTGAGTTGAAACTACCTCACCAACCCTAAAATGGTTAACATAAATTGATTGGAATATGTATGTGGACGCTCGGTTAGTGTTACTGTAATTTATATGGTTAATGTTTGAATGATATAGTTTCCCCTCATTGTCACATTTTTTGTTACTATTTCGCTGTTCACTCTCACTCTCTCTCTGAATCCCGTGGACTAATTGTGCTGACGTGTGTTTGTTTAAGGTACGGTAACCATAGGCTTTTACACAATAATTTGCAACTATTTGCAAAGAAACATTTCTAAAGATTATCTAAGTTCCTAATAAGTATTCTTTTTCCTAACATACAAGTCAATCACACAGTACCTAACCTCAGTCAGAAACACTTTTCTTACTATATCTCGCAACGTGTTTTGCATACATATCCTATCTTAAAAAATTAACAATTTTAATTCATAACTGGCAACCCCCCTCCCCTCCAAAGCTTTCAAAGCCACCAAACATCATTCCTTTCCCTTAACCTCTCCCAAATTATGTTTTGCACCAATACACAAACTAGGGGGCTTTATTGCTGAGTGGACGTCGCTCTCGACTCGTAATCCTAGCTCATTCGATCCCCGGTGATGGCACAAACGGAAATCAGCAGAGTTTCTACCATTCTGATGCCCTCTGTTACCTAGCAGTAAATATGTACCTGGGCGTTAGACAGCTGTTACGGGCTGCTTCCTGGGTGTGTGTGTGGAATTTCTTTTTATTAGTTATTAATAATTGATTAATTGACTGTTGAGAGGCGGGCCGAAGGAGCAGAGCTCAACCCTCGCAAGCACAACTAGGTGAACACAACTAGGATAAATACTAACCAACCACGATCTCGTACAATCCACTACACACGCAACCCCCCACCCCCCCAACTCCCTAAATCACTCTACCTTAGTCATTAAAAAATTAAAACAAATCAATTAATACACCAAAAATACTAACTATAAATAAAGGAACCAAATTTGAGACATACAGCGACTCCAGCGTGGTCTAGTCGGAAGAGAACGTGTTCTCATCTGGATAGATTGCGATCGAGCCTGTCGGAACGGGTGTGTAACTGCAGGGCACAAATATTTGTGTGTCCCCTCCTGTAGCTGCCTCTGTTTCGACAGGTTCCCTGAATAGCTGGAATTGACCTGGCCCTTGGAAAGTGGGGAAGGGGTGAAATCCGTTGGGCCCACGGATGAATACCTTGGAACCATGGACCTAGGGCAGGTCTAATCACCTGGGATTCGAACCCACGGTGGGATTAAGGGAGGAGATATTGGGAGGGCGAGGGGAAAGGATGTTTCCTGGAACCAAACCTCACATAAACCCGGACACTCACACACACATCCTCACCGGAACACTCACAGGGACACTCAATCTCACACACACCCATAGACCGTGATAAGGGAGACCATCTGAGGGGACCACAGATGGCCTCGTGGACCCACAGGTACAACCGGACACACACGCACCCGGAAACTCACAGGGGCACTCACACTCACACACACTCACACTCACAGGGATAAACACACACACAGACACACATCCAAAGACACAAACTGTGAAAAGGGAGTCCATCTGAGGGGACACAGATGGCCTCCTGGCCCACAGGTATATATCAAATTTTTTAATTTACATATATATTTATAATTATAACATATTAAAATATATATAGTATATATATATATATATATTATATATATATATATATATATATATATTATATATATATATATATATATTATATATATATAAGTTAAGTTCTTTTCATTTGAGTTGAAACTACCTCACCAACCCTAAAATGGTTAACATAAATTGATTGGAATATGTATGTGGACGCTCGGTTAGTGTTACTGTAATTTATATGGTTAATGTTTGAATGATATAGTTTCCCCTCATTGTCACATTTTTTGTTACTATTTCGCTGTTCACTCTCACTCTCTCTCTCTGAATCCCGTGGACTAATTGTGCTGACGTGTGTTTGTTTAAGGTACGGTAACCATAGGCTTTTTACACAATAATTTGGCAACTATTTGCAAAGAAACATTTCTAAAGATTATCTAAGTTCCTAATAAGTATTCTTTTTCCTAACATACAAGTCAATCACACAGTACCTAACCTCAGTCAGAAACACTTTTCTTACTATATCTCGCAACGTGTTTTGCATACATATCCTATCTTAAAAAATTAACAATTTTAATTCATAACTGGCAAACCCCCCTCCCCTCCAAAGCTTTCAAAGCCACCAAACATCATTCCTTTCCCTTAACCTCTCCCAAATTATGTTTTGCACCAATACACAAACTAGGGGGCTTTATTGCTGAGTGGACGTCGCTCTCGACTCGTAATCCTAGCTCATTCGATCCCCGGTGATGGCACAAACGGAAATCAGCAGAGTTTCTACCATTCTGATGCCCTCTGTTACCTAGCAGTAAATATGTACCTGGGCGTTAGACAGCTGTTACGGGCTGCTTCCTGAGTGTGTGTGTGGAATTTCTTTTTATTAGTTATTAATAATTGATTGATTGACTGTTGAGAGGCGGGCCGAAGGAGCAGAGCTCAACCCTCGCAAGCACAACTAGGTGAACACAACTAGATAAATACTAACCAACCACGATCTCGTACAATCCACTACACACGCAACCCCCCACCCCCCAACTCCCTAAATCACTCTACCTTAGTCATTAAAAAATTAAAACAAATCAATTAATACACCAAAAATACTAACTATAAATAAAGGAAACCAAATTTGAGACATACAGCGACTCCAGCGTGGTCTAGTCGGAAGAGAACGTGTTCTCATCTGGATAGATTGCGATCGAGCCTGTCGGAACGGGTGTGTAACTGCAGGGCACAAATATTTGTGTGTCCCCTCCTGTAGCTGCCTCTGTTTCGACAGGTTCCCTGAATAGCTGGAATTGACCTGGCCCTTGGAAAGTGGGGAAGGGGTGAAATCCGTTGGGCCCACGGATGAATACCTTGGAACCATGGACCTAGGGCAGGTCTAATCACCTGGGATTCGAACCCACGGTGGGATTAAGGGAGGAGATATTGGGAGGGCGAGGGGAAAGGATGTTTCCTGGAACCAAACCTCACATAAACCCGGACAATCACACACATCCTCACCGGAACACTCACAGGGACACTCAATCTCACACACACCCATAGACCGTGATAAGGGAGACCATCTGAGGGGACACAGATGGCCTCATGGACCCACAGGTACAACCGGACACACACGCACCCGGAAACTCACAGGGGCACTCACACTCACACACACTCACACTCACAGGGATAAACACACACACAGACACACATCCAAAGACACAAACTGTGAAAAGGGAGTCCATCTGAGGGGACACAGATGGCCTCCTGGCCCACAGGTATATATCAATTTTTTAATTTACATATATATTTATAATTATAACATATTAAAATATATATATATATATATATATATATATATATATAGTATATATATATATATATATATATTATATATATATATATATATATTATATATATATAAGTTAAGTTCTTTTCAATTGAGTTGAAACTACCTCACCAACCCTAAAATGGTTAACATAAATTGATTGGAATATGTATGTGGACGCTCGGTTAGTGTTACTGTAATTTATATGGTTAATGTTTGAATGATATAGTTTCCCCCTCATTGTCACATTTTTTGTTACTATTTCGCTGTTCACTCTCACTCTCTCTCTGAATCCCGTGGACTAATGTGCTGACGTGTGTTTGTTTAAGGTACGGTAACCATAGGCTTTTTACACAATAATTTGCAACTATTTGCAAAGAACATTTCTAAAGATTATCTAAGTTCCTAATAAGTATTCTTTTTCCTAACATACAAGTCAATCACACAGTACCTAACCTCAGTCAGAAACACTTTTCTTACTATATCTCGCAACGTGGTTTTGCATACATATCCTATCTTAAAAAAATTAACAATTTTAATTCATACTGGCAACCCCCCTCCCCTCCAAAGCTTTCAAAGCCACCAAACATCATTCCTTTCCCTTAACCTCTCCCAAATTATGTTTTGCACCAATACACAAACTAGGGGGCTTTATTGCTGAGTGGACGTCGCTCTCGACTCGTAATCCTAGCTCATTCGATCCCCGGTGATGGCACAAACGGAAATCAGCAGAGTTTCTACCATTCTGATGCCCTCTGTTACCTAGCAGTAAATATGTACCTGGGCGTTAGACAGCTGTTACGGGCTGCTTCCTGGGTGTGTGTGGAATTTCTTTTTATTAGTTATTAATAATTGATTGATTGACTGTTGAGAGGCGGGCCGAAGGAGCAGAGCTCAACCCTCGCAAGCACAACTAGGTGAACACAACTAGTAAATACTAACCAACCACGATCTCGTACAATCCACTACACACGCAACCCCCCACCCCCCCAACTCCCTAAATCACTCTACCTTAGTCATTAAAAAATTAAAACAAATCAATTAATACACCAAAAATACTAACTATAAATAAAGGAACCAAATTTGAGACATACAGCGACTCCAGCGTGGTCTAGTCGGAAGAGAACGTGTTCTCATCTGGATAGATTGCGATCGAGCCTGTCGGAACGGGTGTGTAACTGCAGGGCACAAATATTTGTGTGTCCCCTCCTGTAGCTGCCTCTGTTTCGACAGGTTCCCTGAATAGCTGGAATTGACCTGGCCCTTGGAAAGTGGGGAAGGGGTGAAATCCGTTGGGCCCACGGATGAATACCTTGGAACCATGGACCTAGGGCAGGTCTAATCACCTGGGATTCGAACCCACGGTGGGATTAAGGGAGGAGATATTGGGAGGGCGAGGGGAAAGGATGTTTCCTGGAACCAAACCTCACATAAACCCGGACACTCACACACACATCCTCACCGGAACACTCACAGGGACACTCAATCTCACACACACCCATAGACCGTGATAAGGGAGACCATCTGAGGGGACACAGATGGCCTCGTGGACCCACAGGTACAACCGGACACACACGCACCCGGAAACTCACAGGGGCACTCACACTCACACACACTCACACTCACAGGGATAAACACACACACAGACACACATCCAAAGACACAAACTGTGAAAAGGGAGTCCATCTGAGGGGACACAGATGGCCTCCTGGCCCACAGGTATATATCAATTTTTTAATTTACATATATATTTATAATTATAACATATTAAAATATATATATATATATATATATATATATATATATATATATATATATATAATATATATATATATATATATATATAATATATAAGTTAAGTTCTTTTCATTTGAGTTGAAACTACCTCACCAACCCTAAAATGGTTAACATAAATTGATTGGAATATGTATGTGGACGCTCGGTTAGTGTTACTGTAATTTATATGGTTAATGTTTGAATGATATAGTTTCCCCTCATTGTCACATTTTTTGTTACTATTTCGCTGTTCACTCTCACTCTCTCTCTGAATCCCGTGGACTAATTGTGCTGACGTGTGTTTGTTTAAGGTACGGTAACCATAGGCTTTTTACACAATAATTTGCAACTATTTGCAAAGAAACATTTCTAAAGATTATCTAAGTTCCTAATAAGTATTCTTTTTCCTAACATACAAGTCAATCACACAGTACCTAACCTCAGTCAGAAACACTTTTCTTACTATATCTCGCAACGTGTTTTGCATACATATCCTATCTTAAAAAATTAACAATTTTAATTCATAACTGGCAACCCCCCTCCCCTCCAAAGCTTTCAAAGCCACCAAACATCATTCCTTTCCCTTAACCTCTCCCAAATTATGTTTTGCACCAATACACAAACTAGGGGGCTTTATTGCTGAGTGGACGTCGCTCTCGACTCGTAATCCTAGCTCATTCGATCCCCGGTGATGGCACAAACGGAAATCAGCAGAGTTTCTACCATTCTGATGCCCTCTGTTACCTAGCAGTAAATATGTACCTGGGCGTTAGACAGCTGTTACGGGCTGCTTCCTGGGTGTGTGTGTGGAATTTCTTTTATTAGTTATTAATAATTGATTGATTGACTGTTGAGAGGCGGGCCGAAGGAGCAGAGCTCAACCCTCGCAAGCACAACTAGGTGAACACAACTAGTAAATACTAACCAACCACGATCTCG
Source organism: Procambarus clarkii (assembly GCF_040958095.1). Classification (NCBI taxonomy): domain Eukaryota; kingdom Metazoa; phylum Arthropoda; class Malacostraca; order Decapoda; family Cambaridae; genus Procambarus; species Procambarus clarkii. Next base: position 2,085,997 of record NC_091229.1, read on the forward strand.
TACAATCCACTACACACGCAACCCCCCACCCCCCCAACTCCCTAAATCACTCTACCTTAGTCATTAAAAAATTAAAACAAATCAATTAATACACCAAAAATACTAACTATAAATAAAGGAACCAAATTTGAGACATACAGCGACTCCAGCGTGGTCTAGTCGGAAGAGAACGTGTTCTCATCTGGATAGATTGCGATCGAGCCTGTCGGAACGGGTGTGTAACTGCAGGGCACAAATATTTGTGTGTCCCCTCCTGTAGCTGCCTCTGTTTCGACAGGTTCCCTGAATAGCTGGAATTGACCTGGCCCTTGGAAAGTGGGGAAGGGGTGAAATCCGTTGGGCCCACGGATGAATACCTTGGAACCATGGACCTAGGGCAGGTCTAATCACCTGGGATTCGAACCCACGGTGGGATTAAGGGAGGAGATATTGGGAGGGCGAGGGGAAAGGATGTTTCCTGGAACCAAACCTCACATAAACCCGGACACTCACACACACATCCTCACCGGAACACTCACAGGGACACTCAATCTCCACACACCCATAGACCGTGATAAGGGAGACCATCTGAGGGGACACAGATGGCCTCGTGGACCCACAGGTACAACCGGACACACACGCACCCGGAAACTCACAGGGGCACTCACACTCACACACACTCACACTCACAGGGATAAACACACACACAGACACACATCCAAAGACACAAACTGTGAAAAGGGAGTCCATCTGAGGGGACACAGATGGCCTCCTGGCCCACAGGTATATATCAATTTTTTAATTTACATATATATTTATAATTATAACATATTAAAATATATATATATATATATATATATATATATATATATATATATATATATATATATATATATATATATATATATATATAAGTTAAGTTCTTTTCATTTGAGTTGAAACTACCTCACCAACCCTAAAATGGTTAACATAAATTGATTGGAATATGTATGTGGACGCTCGGTTAGTGTTACTGTAATTTATATGGTTAATGTTTGAATGATATAGTTTCCCCTCATTGTCACATTTTTTGTTACTATTTCGCTGTTCACTCTCACTCTCTCTCTGAATCCCGTGGACTAATTGTGCTGACGTGTGTTTGTTTAAGGTACGGTAACCATAGGCTTTTTACACAATAATTTGCAACTATTTGCAAAGAAACATTTCTAAAGATTATCTAAGTTCCTAATAAGTATTCTTTTTCCTAACATACAAGTCAATCACACAGTACCTAACCTCAGTCAGAAACACTTTTCTTACTATATCTCGCAACGTGTTTTGCATACATATCCTATCTTAAAAAATTAACAATTTTAATTCATAACTGGCAACCCCCCTCCCCTCCAAAGCTTTCAAAGCCACCAAACATCATTCCTTTCCCTTAACCTCTCCCAAATTATGTTTTGCACCAATACACAAACTAGGGGGCTTTATTGCTGAGTGGACGTCGCTCTCGACTCGTAATCCTAGCTCATTCGATCCCCGGTGATGGCACAAACGGAAATCAGCAGAGTTTCTACCATTCTGATGCCCTCTGTTACCTAGCAGTAAATATGTACCTGGGCGTTAGACAGCTGTTACGGGCTGCTTCCTGGGTGTGTGTGTGGAATTTCTTTTTATTAGTTATTAATAATTGATTGATTGACTGTTGAGAGGCGGGCCGAAGGAGCAGAGCTCAACCCTCGCAAGCACAACTAGGTGAACACAACTAGGTAAATACTAACCAACCACGATCTCGTACAATCCACTACACACGCAACCCCCCACCCCCCAACTCCCTAAATCACTCTACCTTAGTCATTAAAAATTAAAACAAATCAATTAATACACCAAAAATACTAACTATAAATAAAGGAACCAAATTTGAGACATACAGCGACTCCAGCGTGGTCTAGTCGGAAGAGAACGTGTTCTCATCTGGATAGATTGCGATCGAGCCTGTCGGAACGGGTGTGTAACTGCAGGGCACAAATATTTGTGTGTCCCCTCCTGTAGCTGCCTCTGTTTCGACAGGTTCCCTGAATAGCTGGAATTGACCTGGCCCTTGGAAAGTGGGGAAGGGGTGAAATCCGTTGGGCCCACGGATGAATACCTTGGAACCATGGACCTAGGGCAGGTCTAATCACCTGGGATTCGAACCCACGGTGGGATTAAGGGAGGAGATATTGGGAGGGCGAGGGGAAAGGATGTTTCCTGGAACCAAACCTCACATAAACCCGGACACTCACACACACATCCTCACCGGAACACTCACAGGGACACTCAATCTCACACACACCCATAGACCGTGATAAGGGAGACCATCTGAGGGGACACAGATGGCCTCATGGACCCACAGGTACAACCGGACACACACGCACCCGGAAACTCACAGGGGCACTCACACTCACACACACTCACACTCACAGGGATAAACACACACACAGACACACATCCAAAGACACAAACTGTGAAAAGGGAGTCCATCTGAGGGGACACAGATGGCCTCCTGGCCCACAGGTATATATCAATTTTTAATTTACATATATTTAATTATAACATATATATATATATATATATATATATATATATATATATATATATATATATATATATATATATATATATATATATATATATATATATATATATTATATATATATAAGTTAAGTTCTTTTCATTTGAGTTGAAACTACCTCACCAACCCTAAAATGGTTAACATAAATTGATTGGAATATGTATGTGGACGCTCGGTTAGTGTTACTGTAATTTATATGGTTAATGTTTGAATGATATAGTTTCCCCTCATTGTCACATTTTTTGTTACTATTTCGCTGTTCACTCTCACTCTCTCTCTGAATCCCGTGGACTAATTGTGCTGACGTGTGTTTGTTTAAGGTACGGTAACCATAGGCTTTTTACACAATAATTTGCAACTATTTGCAAAGAAACATTTCTAAAGATTATCTAAGTTCCTAATAAGTATTCTTTTTCCTAACATACAAGTCAATCACACAGTACCTAACCTCAGTCAGAAACACTTTTCTTACTATATCTCGCAACGTGTTTTGCATACATATCCTATCTTAAAAAATTAACAATTTTAATTCATAACTGGCAACCCCCCTCCCCTCCAAAGCTTTCAAAGCCACCAAACATCATTCCTTTCCCTTAACCTCTCCCAAATTATGTTTTGCACCAATACACAAACTAGGGGGCTTTATTGCTGAGTGGACGTCGCTCTCGACTCGTAATCCTAGCTCATTCGATCCCCGGTGATGGCACAAACGGAAATCAGCAGAGTTTCTACCATTCTGATGCCCTCTGTTACCTAGCAGTAAATATGTACCTGGGCGTTAGACAGCTGTTACGGGCTGCTTCCTGGGTGTGTGTGTGGAATTTCTTTTTATTAGTTATTAATAATTGATTGATTGACTGTTGAGAGGCGGGCCGAAGGAGCAGAGCTCAACCCTCGCAAGCACAACTAGGTGAACACAACTAGGTAAATACTAACCACCACGATCTCGTACAATCCACTACACACGCAACCCCCCACCCCCCCAACTCCTAAATCACTCTACCTTAGTCATTAAAAAATTAAAACAAATCAATTAATACACCAAAAATACTAACTATAAATAAAGGAACCAAATTTGAGACATACAGCGACTCCAGCGTGGTCTAGTCGGAAGAGAACGTGTTCTCATCTGGATAGATTGCGATCGAGCCTGTCGGAACGGGTGTGTAACTGCAGGGCACAAATATTTGTGTGTCCCCTCCTGTAGCTGCCTCTGTTTCGACAGGTTCCCTGAATAGCTGGAATTGACCTGGCCCTTGGAAAGTGGGGAAGGGGTGAAATCCGTTGGGCCCACGGATGAATACCTTGGAACCATGGACCTAGGGCAGGTCTAATCACCTGGGATTCGAACCCACGGTGGGATTAAGGGAGGAGATATTGGGAGGGCGAGGGGAAAGGATGTTTCCTGGAACCAAACCTCACATAAACCCGGACACTCACACACACATCCTCACCGGAACACTCACAGGGACACTCAATCTCACACACACCCATAGACCGTGATAAGGGAGACCATCTGAGGGGACACAGATGGCCTCGTGGACCCACAGGTACAACCGGACACACACGCACCCGGAAACTCACAGGGGCACTCACACTCACACACACTCACACTCACAGGGATAAACACACACACAGACACACATCCAAAGACACAAACTGTGAAAAGGGAGTCCATCTGAGGGGACACAGATGGCCTCCTGGCCCACAGGTATATATCAATTTTTTAATTTACATATATATTTATAATTATAACATATTAAAATATATATATATATATATATATATATATATATATATATATATATATATATATATATATATATATATATATTATATTATATATATATAAGTTAAGTTCTTTTCATTTGAGTTGAAACTACCTCACCAACCCTAAAATGGTTAACATAAATTGATTGGAATATGTATGTGGACGCTCGGTTAGTGTTACTGTAATTTATATGGTTAATGTTTGAATGATATAGTTTCCCCTCATTGTCACATTTTTTGTTACTATTTCGCTGTTCACTCTCACTCTCTCTCTGAATCCCGTGGACTAATTGTGCTGACGTGTGTTTGTTTAAGGTACGGTAACCATAGGCTTTTTACACAATAATTTGCAACTATTTGCAAAGAAACATTTCTAAAGATTATCTAAGTTCCTAATAAGTATTCTTTTTCCTAACATACAAGTCAATCACACAGTACCTAACCTCAGTCAGAAACACTTTTCTTACTATATCTCGCAACGTGTTTTGCATACATATCCTATCTTAAAAAATTAACAATTTTAATTCATAACTGGCAACCCCCCTCCCCTCCAAAGCTTTCAAAGCCACCAAACATCATTCCTTTCCCTTAACCTCTCCCAAATTATGTTTTGCACCAATACACAAACTAGGGGGCTTTATTGCTGAGTGGACGTCGCTCTCGACTCGTAATCCTAGCTCATTCGATCCCGGTGATGGCACAAACGGAAATCAGCAGAGTTTCTACCATTCTGATGCCCTCTGTTACCTAGCAGTAAATATGTACCTGGGCGTTAGACAGCTGTTACGGGCTGCTTCCTGGGTGTGTGTGTGGAATTTCTTTTTATTAGTTATTAATAATTGATTGATTGACTGTTGAGAGGCGGGCCGAAGGAGCAGAGCTCAACCCTCGCAAGCACAACTAGGTGAACACAACTAGATAAATACTAACCAACCACGATCTCGTACAATCCACTACACACGCAACCCCCCACCCCCCCAACTCCCTAAATCACTCTACCTTAGTCATTAAAAAATTAAAACAAATCAATTAATACACCAAAAATACTAACTATAAATAAAGGAACCAAATTTGAGACATACAGCGACTCCAGCGTGGTCTAGTCGGAAGAGAACGTGTTCTCATCTGGATAGATTGCGATCGAGCCTGTCGGAACGGGTGTGTAACTGCAGGGCACAAATATTTGTGTGTCCCTCCTGTAGCTGCCTCTGTTTCGACAGGTTCCCTGAATAGCTGGAATTGACCTGGCCCTTGGAAAGTGGGGAAGGGGTGAAATCCGTTGGGCCCACGGATGAATACCTTGGAACCATGGACCTAGGGCAGGTCTAATCACCTGGGATTCGAACCCACGGTGGGATTAAGGGAGGAGATATTGGGAGGGCGAGGGGAAAGGATGTTTCCTGGAACCAAACCTCACATAAACCCGGACACTCACACACACATCCTCACCGGAACACTCACAGGGACACTCAATCTCACACACACCCATAGACCGTGATAAGGGAGACCATCTGAGGGACACAGATGGCCTCATGGACCCACAGGTACAACCGGACACACACGCACCCGGAAACTCACAGGGGCACTCACACTCACACACACTCACACTCACAGGGATAAACACACACACAGACACACATCCAAAGACACAAACTGTGAAAAGGGAGTCCATCTGAGGGGACACAGATGGCCTCCTGGCCCACAGGTATATATCAATTTTTTAATTTACATATATATTTATAATTATAACATATTAAAATATATATATATATATATATATATATATATATATATATATATATATATATATATATATATATATATATTATATATATATAAGTTAAGTTCTTTTCATTTGAGTTGAAACTACCTCACCAACCCTAAAATGGTTAACATAAATTGATTGGAATATGTATGTGGACGCTCGGTTAGTGTTACTGTAATTTATATGGTTAATGTTTGAATGATATAGTTTCCCTCATTGTCACATTTTTTGTTACTATTTCGCTGTTCACTCTCACTCTCTCTCTGAATCCCGTGGACTAATTGTGCTGACGTGTGTTTGTTTAAGGTACGGTAACCATAGGCTTTTACACAATAATTTGCAACTATTTGCAAAGAAACATTTCTAAAGATTATCTAAGTTCCTAATAAGTATTCTTTTTCCTAACATACAAGTCAATCACACAGTACCTAACCTCAGTCAGAAACACTTTTCTTACTATATCTCGCAACGTGTTTTGCATACATATCCTATCTTAAAAAATTAACAATTTTAATTCATAACTGGCAACCCCCCTCCCCTCCAAAGCTTTCAAAGCCACCAAACATCATTCCTTTCCCTTAACCTCTCCCAAATTATGTTTTGCACCAATACACAAACTAGGGGGCTTTATTGCTGAGTGGACGTCGCTCTCGACTCGTAATCCTAGCTCATTCGATCCCCGGTGATGGCACAAACGGAAATCAGCAGAGTTTCTACCATTCTGATGCCCTCTGTTACCTAGCAGTAAATATGTACCTGGGCGTTAGACAGCTGTTACGGGCTGCTTCCTGGGTGTGTGTGTGGAATTTTTTTTATTAGTTATTAATAATTGATTGATTGACTGTTGAGAGGCGGGCCGAAGGAGCAGAGCTCAACCCTCGCAAGCACAACTAGGTGAACACAACTAGGTAAATACTAACCAACCACGATCTCGTACAATCCACTACACACGCAACCCCCCACCCCCCCAACTCCCTAAATCACTCTACCTTAGTCATTAAAAAATTAAAACAAATCAATTAATACACCAAAAATACTAACTATAAATAAAGGAACCAAATTTGAGACATACAGCGACTCCAGCGTGGTCTAGTCGGAAGAGAACGTGTTCTCATCTGGATAGATTGCGATCGAGCCTGTCGGAACGGGTGTGTAACTGCAGGGCACAAATATTTGTGTGTCCCCTCCTGTAGCTGCCTCTGTTTCGACAGGTTCCCTGAATAGCTGGAATTGACCTGGCCCTTGGAAAGTGGGGAAGGGGTGAAATCCGTTGGGCCCACGGATGAATACCTTGGAACCATGGACCTAGGGCAGGTCTAATCACCTGGGATTCGAACCCACGGTGGGATTAAGGGAGGAGATATTGGGAGGGCGAGGGGAAAGGATGTTTCCTGGAACCAAACCTCACATAAACCCGGACACTCACACACATCCTCACCGGAACACTCACAGGGACACTCAATCTCACACACACCCATAGACCGTGATAAGGGAGACCATCTGAGGGGACACAGATGGCCTCGTGGACCCACAGGTACAACCGGACACACACGCACCCGGAAACTCACAGGGGCACTCACACTCACACACTCACACTCACAGGGATAAACACACACACAGACACACATCCAAAGACACAAACTGTGAAAAGGGAGTCCATCTGAGGGGACACAGATGGCCTCCTGGCCCACAGGTATATATCAATTTTTTAATTTACATATATATTTATATTTAACATATTAAAATATATATATATATATATATATATATATATATATATATATATATATATATATATATATATATATATATATATATATATATATATATATATATAAGTTAAGTTCTTTTCATTTGAGTTGAAACTACCTCACCAACCCTAAAATGGTTAACATAAATTGATTGGAATATGTATGTGGACGCTCGGTTAGTGTTACTGTAATTTATATGGTTAATGTTTGAATGATATAGTTTCCCCTCATTGTCACATTTTTTGTTACTATTTCGCTGTTCACTCTCACTCTCTCTCTGAATCCCGTGGACTAATTGTGCTGACGTGTGTTTGTTTAAGGTACGGTAACCATAGGCTTTTTACACAATAATTTGCAACTATTTGCAAAGAAACATTTCTAAAGATTATCTAAGTTCCTAATAAGTATTCTTTTTCCTAACATACAAGTCAATCACACAGTACCTAACCTCAGTCAGAAACACTTTTCTTACTATATCTCGCAACGTGTTTTGCATACATATCCTATCTTAAAAAATTAACAATTTTAATTCATAACTGGCAACCCCCCTCCCCTCCAAAGCTTTCAAAGCCACCAAACATCATTCCTTTCCCTTAACCTCTCCCAAATTATTTTTGCACCAATACACAAACTAGGGGGCTTTATTGCTGAGTGGACGTCGCTCTCGACTCGTAATCCTAGCTCATTCGATCCCCGGTGATGGCACAAACGGAAATCAGCAGAGTTTCTACCATTCTGATGCCCTCTGTTACCTAGCAGTAAATATGTACCTGGGCGTTAGACAGCTGTTACGGGCTGCTTCCTGGGTGTGTGTGTGGAATTTCTTTTATTAGTTATTAATAATTGATTGATTGACTGTTGAGAGGCGGCCGAAGGAGCAGAGCTCAACCCTCGCAAGCACAACTAGGTGAACACAACTAGGTAAATACTAACCAACCACGATCTCGTACAATCCACTACACACGCAACCCCCCACCCCCCCAACTCCCTAAATCACTCTACCTTAGTCATTAAAAATTAAAACAAATCAATTAATACACCAAAAATACTAACTATAAATAAAGGAACCAAATTTGAGACATACAGCGACTCCAGCGTGGTCTAGTCGGAAGAGAACGTGTTCTCATCTGGATAGATTGCGATCGAGCCTGTCGGAACGGGTGTGTAACTGCAGGGCACAAATATTTGTGTGTCCCCTCCTGTAGCTGCCTCTGTTTCGACAGGTTCCCTGAATAGCTGGAATTGACCTGGCCCTTGGAAAGTGGGGAAGGGGTGAAATCCGTTGGGCCCACGGATGAATACCTTGGAACCATGGACCTAGGGCAGGTCTAATCACCTGGGATTCGAACCCACGGTGGGATTAAGGGAGGAGATATTGGGAGGGCGAGGGGAAAGGATGTTTCCTGGAACCAAACCTCACATAAACCCGGACACTCACACACACATCCTCACCGGAACACTCACAGGGACACTCAATCTCACACACACCCATAGACCGTGATAAGGGAGACCATCTGAGGGGACACAGATGGCCTCATGGACCCACAGGTACAACCGGACACACACGCACCCGGAAACTCACAGGGGCACTCACACTCACACACACTCACACTCACAGGGATAAACACACACACAGACACACATCCAAAGACACAAACTGTGAAAAGGGAGTCCATCTGAGGGGACACAGATGGCCTCCTGGCCCACAGGTATATATCAATTTTTTAATTTACATATATATTTATAATTAAACATATTAAATATATATATATATATATATATATATATATATATATATATATATATATATATTATATATATATATATATATTATATATATATAAGTTAAGTTCTTTTCATTTGAGTTGAAACTACCTCACCAACCCTAAAATGGTTAACATAAATTGATTGGAATATGTATGTGGACGCTCGGTTAGTGTTACTGTAATTTATATGGTTAATGTTTGAATGATATAGTTTCCCCTCATTGTCACATTTTTTGTTACTATTTCGCTGTTCACTCTCACTCTCTCTCTGAATCCCGTGGACTAATTGTGCTGACGTGTGTTTGTTTAAGGTACGGTAACATAGGCTTTTTACACAATAATTTGCAACTATTTGCAAAGAAACATTTCTAAAGATTATCTAAGTTCCTAATAAGTATTCTTTTTCCTAACATACAAGTCAATCACACAGTACCTAACCTCAGTCAGAAACACTTTTCTTACTATATCTCGCAACGTGTTTTGCATACATATCCTATCTTAAAAAATTACAATTTTAATTCATAACTGGCAACCCCCCTCCCCTCCAAAGCTTTCAAAGCACCAAACATCATTCCTTTCCCTTAACCTCTCCCAAATTATGTTTTGCACCAATACACAAACTAGGGGCTTTATTGCTGAGTGGACGTCGCTCTCGACTCGTAATCCTAGCTCATTCGATCCCCGGTGATGGCACAAACGGAAATCAGCAGAGTTTCTACCATTCTGATGCCCTCTGTTACCTAGCAGTAAATATGTACCTGGGCGTTAGACAGCTGTTACGGGCTGCTTCCTGGTGTGTGTGTGGAATTTCTTTTTATTAGTTATTAATAATTGATTGATTGACTGTTGAGAGGCGGGCCGAAGGAGCAGAGCTCAACCCTCGCAAGCACAACTAGGTGAACACAACTAGATAAATACTAACCAACCACGATCTCGTACAATCCACTACACACGCAACCCCCCACCCCCCCAACTCCCTAAATCACTCTACCTTAGTCATTAAAAATTAAAACAAATCAATTAATACACCAAAATACTAACTATAAATAAAGGAACCAAATTTGAGACATACAGCGACTCCAGCGTGGTCTAGTCGGAAGAGAACGTGTTCTCATCTGGATAGATTGCGATCGAGCCTGTCGGAACGGGTGTGTAACTGCAGGGCACAAATATTTGTGTGTCCCCTCCTGTAGCTGCCTCTGTTTCGACAGGTTCCCTGAATAGCTGGAATTGACCTGGCCCTTGGAAAGTGGGGAAGGGGTGAAATCCGTTGGGCCCACGGATGAATACCTTGGAACCATGGACCTAGGGCAGGTCTAATCACCTGGGATTCGAACCCACGGTGGGATTAAGGGAGGAGATATTGGGAGGGCGAGGGGAAAGGATGTTTCCTGGAACCAAACCTCACATAAACCCGGACACTCACACACACATCCTCACCGGAACACTCACAGGGACACTCAATCTCACACACACCCATAGACCGTGATAAGGGAGACCATCTGAGGGGACACAGATGGCCTCGGACCCACAGGTACAACCGGACACACACGCACCCGGAAACTCACAGGGGCACTCACACTCACACACACTCACACTCACAGGGATAAACACACACACAGACACACATCCAAAGACACAAACTGTGAAAAGGGAGTCCATCTGAGGGGACACAGATGGCCTCCTGGCCCACAGGTATATATCAATTTTTTAATTTACATATATTTATAATTATAACATATTAAATATATATATATATATATATATATATATATATATATATATATATATATATATATATATATATATATATATATATTATATATATATAAGTTAAGTTCTTTTCATTTGAGTTGAAACTACCTCACCAACCCTAAAATGGTTAACATAAATTGATTGGAATATGTATGTGGACGCTCGGTTAGTGTTACTGTAATTTATATGGTTAATGTTTGAATGATATAGTTTCCCCTCATTGTCACATTTTTTGTTACTATTTCGCTGTTCACTCTCACTCTCTCTCTGAATCCCGTGGACTAATTGTGCTGACGTGTGTTTGTTTAAGGTACGGTAACCATAGGCTTTTTACACAATAATTTGCAACTATTTGCAAAGAAACATTTCTAAAGATTATCTAAGTTCCTAATAAGTATTCTTTTTCCTAACATACAAGTCAATCACACAGTACCTAACCTCAGTCAGAAACACTTTTCTTACTATATCTCGCAACGTGTTTTGCATACATATCCTATCTTAAAAAATTAACAATTTTAATTCATAACTGGCAACCCCCCTCCCCTCCAAAGCTTTCAAAGCCAAACATCATTCCTTTCCCTTAACCCTCCCAAATTATGTTTTGCACCAATACACAAACTAGGGGCTTTATTGCTGAGTGGACGTCGCTCTCGACTCGTAATCCTAGCTCATTCGATCCCCGGTGATGGCACAAACGGAAATCAGCAGAGTTTCTACCATTCTGATGCCCTCTGTTACCTAGCAGTAAATATGTACCTGGGCGTTAGACAGCTGTTACGGGCTGCTTCCTGGGTGTGTGTGTGGAATTTCTTTTTATTAGTTATTAATAATTGATTGATTGACTGTTGAGAGGCGGGCCGAAGGAGCAGAGCTCAACCCTCGCAAGCACAACTAGGTGAACACAACTAGATAATACTAACCAACCACGATCTCGTACAATCCACTACACACGCAACCCCCACCCCCCCAACTCCCTAAATCACTCTACCTTAGTCATTAAAAATTAAAACAAATCAATTAATACACCAAAAATACTAACTATAAATAAAGGAACCAAATTTGAGACATACAGCGACTCCAGCGTGGTCTAGTCGGAAGAGAACGTGTTCTCATCTGGATAGATTGCGATCGAGCCTGTCGGAACGGGTGTGTAACTGCAGGGCACAAATATTTGTGTGTCCCTCCTGTAGCTGCCTCTGTTTCGACAGGTTCCCTGAATAGCTGGAATTGACCTGGCCCTTGGAAAGTGGGGAAGGGGTGAAATCCGTTGGGCCCACGGATGAATACCTTGGAACCATGGACCTAGGGCAGGTCTAATCACCTGGGATTCGAACCCACGGTGGGATTAAGGGAGGAGATATTGGGAGGGCGAGGGGAAAGGATGTTTCCTGGAACCAAACCTCACATAAACCCGGACACTCACACACACATCCTCACCGGAACACTCACAGGGACACTCAATCTCACACACACCCATAGACCGTGATAAGGGAGACCATCTGAGGGGACACAGATGGCCTCGTGGACCCACAGGTACAACGGACACACACGCACCCGGAACTCACAGGGGCACTCACACTCACACACACTCACACTCACAGGGATAAACACACACACAGACACACATCCAAAGACACAAACTGTGAAAAGGGAGTCCATCTGAGGGACACAGATGGCCTCCTGGCCCACAGGTATATATCAATTTTTTAATTTACATATATATTTATAATTATAACATATTAAAATATATATATATATATATATATATATATATAATATTATATATATATATATATATATAGATATATATATATTATATATATAAGTTAAGTTCTTTTCATTTGAGTTGAAACTACCTCACCAACCCTAAAATGGTTAACATAAATTGATTGGAATATGTATGTGGACGCTCGGTTAGTGTTACTGTAATTTATATGGTTAATGTTTGAATGATATAGTTTCCCTCATTGTCACATTTTTTGTTACTATTTCGCTGTTCACTCTCACTCTCTCTCTGAATCCGTGGACTAATTGTGCTGACGTGTTTGTTTAAGGTACGGTAACCATAGGCTTTTTACACAATAATTTGCAACTATTTGCAAAGAAACATTTCTAAAGATTATCTAAGTTCCTAATAAGTATTCTTTTTCCTAACATACAAGTCAATCACACAGTACCTAACCTCAGTCAGAAACACTTTTCTTACTATATCTCGCAACGTGTTTTGCATACATATCCTATCTTAAAAAATTAACAATTTTAATTCATAACTGGCAACCCCCCTCCCCTCCAAAGCTTTCAAAGCCACCAAACATCATTCCTTTCCCTTAACCTCTCCCAAATTATGTTTGCACCAATACACAAACTAGGGGCTTTATTGCTGAGTGGACGTCGCTCTCGACTCGTAATCCTAGCTCATTCGATCCCCGGTGATGGCACAAACGGAAATCAGCAGAGTTTCTACATTCTGATGCCCTCTGTTACCTAGCAGTAAATATGTACCTGGGCGTTAGACAGCTGTTACGGGCTGCTTCCTGGTGTGTGTGTGGAATTTCTTTTTATTAGTTATTAATAATTGATTGATTGACTGTTGAGAGGCGGGCCGAAGGAGCAGAGCTCAACCCTCGCAAGCACAACTAGGTGAACACAACTAGATAAATACTAACCAACCACGATCTCGTACAATCCACTACACACGCAACCCCCCACCCCCCCAACCCTAAATCACTCTACTTAGTCATTAAAAAATTAAAACAAATCAATTAATACACCAAAAATACTAACTATAAATAAAGGAACCAAATTTGAGACATACAGCGACTCCAGCGTGGTCTAGTCGGAAGAGAACGTGTTCTCATCTGGATAGATTGCGATCGAGCCTGTCGGAACGGGTGTGTAACTGCAGGGCACAAATATTTGTGTGTCCCCTCCTGTAGCTGCCTCTGTTTCGACAGGTTCCCTGAATAGCTGGAATTGACCTGGCCCTTGGAAAGTGGGGAAGGGGTGAAATCCGTTGGGCCCACGGATGAATACCTTGGAACCATGGACCTAGGGCAGGTCTAATCACCTGGGATTCGAACCCACGGTGGGATTAAGGGAGGAGATATTGGGAGGGCGAGGGGAAAGGATGTTTCCTGGAACCAAACCTCACATAAACCCGGACACTCACACACACTCCTCACCGGAACACTCACAGGGACACTCAATCTCACACACACCCATAGACCGTGATAAGGGAGACCATCTGAGGGGACACAGATGGCCTCGTGGACCCACAGGTACAACCGGACACACACGCACCCGGAAACTCACAGGGGCACTCACACTCACACACACTCACACTCACAGGGATAAACACACACACAGACACACATCCAAGACACAAACTGTGAAAAGGGAGTCCATCTGAGGGACACAGATGGCCTCCTGGCCCACAGGTATATATCAATTTTTTAATTTAATATATATTTAATATAACATATTAAAATATATATATATATATATATATATATATATATATATATTAATATAATATATATATATATATATATATATATTATATATAAGTTAAGTTCTTTTCATTTGAGTTGAAACTACCTCACCAACCCTAAAATGGTTAACATAAATTGATTGGAATATGTATGTGGACGCTCGGTTAGTGTTACTGTAATTTATATGGTTAATGTTTGAATGATATAGTTTCCCCTCATTGTCACATTTTTTGTTACTATTTCGCTGTTCACTCTCACTCTCTCTCTGAATCCCGTGGACTAATTGTGCTGACGTGTGTTTGTTTAAGGTACGGTAACCATAGGCTTTTTACACAATAATTTGCAACTATTTGCAAAGAAACATTTCTAAAGATTATCTAAGTTCCTAATAAGTATTCTTTTTCCTAACATACAAGTCAATCACACAGTACCTAACCTCAGTCAGAAACACTTTTCTTACTATATCTCGCAACGTGTTTTGCATACATATCCTATCTTAAAAAATTAACAATTTTTAATTCATAACTGGCAACCCCCCTCCCCTCCAAAGCTTTCAAAGCCACCAAACATCATTCCTTTCCCTTAACCTCTCCCAAATTATGTTTTGCACCAATACACAAACTAGGGGGCTTTATTGCTGAGTGGACGTCGCTCTCGACTCGTAATCCTAGCTCATTCGATCCCCGGTGATGGCACAAACGGAAATCAGCAGAGTTTCTACCATTCTGATGCCCTCTGTTACCTAGCAGTAAATATGTACCTGGGCGTTAGACAGCTGTTACGGGCTGCTTCCTGGGTGTGTGTGTGGAATTTCTTTTTATTAGTTATTAATAATTGATTGATTGACTGTTGAGAGGCGGGCCGAAGGAGCAGAGCTCAACCCTCGCAAGCACAACTAGGTGAACACAACTAGATAAATACTAACCAACCACGATCTCGTACAATCCACTACACACGCAACCCCCCACCCCCCCAACTCCCTAAATCACTCTACCTTAGTCATTAAAAAATTAAAACAAATCAATTAATACACCAAAAATACTAACTATAAATAAAGGAACCAAATTTGAGACATACAGCGACTCCAGCGTGGTCTAGTCGGAAGAGAACGTGTTCTCATCTGGATAGATTGCGATCGAGCCTGTCGGAACGGTGTGTAACTGCAGGGCACAAATATTTGTGTGTCCCCTCCTGTAGCTGCCTCTGTTTCGACAGGTTCCCTGAATAGCTGGAATTGACCTGGCCCTTGGAAAGTGGGGAAGGGGTGAAATCCGTTGGCCCACGATGAATACCTTGGAACCATGGACCTAGGGCAGGTCTAATCACCTGGGATTCGAACCCACGGTGGGATTAAGGGAGGAGATATTGGGAGGGCGAGGGGAAAGGATGTTTCCTGGAACCAAACCTCACATAAACCCGGACACTCACACACACATCCTCACCGGAACACTCACAGGGACACTCAATCTCACACACACCCATAGACCGTGATAAGGGAGACCATCTGAGGGGACACAGATGGCCTCATGGACCCACAGGTACAACGGACACACACGCACCCGGAAACTCACAGGGCACTCACACTCACACACACTCACACTCACAGGGATAAACACACACACAGACACACATCCAAAGACACAAACTGTGAAAAGGGAGTCCATCTGAGGGGACACAGATGGCCTCCTGGCCCACAGGTATATATCAATTTTTTAATTTACATATATATTTATAATATAATAAAATATATATATATATATTTATATATAATATAATAATATATAATATATATATATATATATATATATATATATATTATATATATAAGTTAAGTTCTTTTCATTTGAGTTGAAACTACCTCACCAACCCTAAAATGGTTAACATAAATTGATTGGAATATGTATGTGGACGCTCGGTTAGTGTTACTGTAATTTATATGGTTAATGTTTGAATGATATATTTTCCCCTCATTGTCACATTTTTTGTTACTATTTCGCTGTCACTCTCATCTCTCTCTGAATCCCGTGGACTAATTGTGCTGACGTGTGTTTGTTTAAGGTACGGTAACCATAGGCTTTTTACACAATAATTTGCAACTATTTGCAAAGAAACATTTCTAAAGATTATCTAAGTTCCTAATAAGTATTCTTTTTCCTAACATACAAGTCAATCACACAGTACCTAACCTCAGTCAGAAACACTTTTCTTACTATATCTCGCAACGTGTTTTGCATACATATCCTATCTTAAAAATTAACAATTTTAATTCATAACTGGCAACCCCCCTCCCCTCCAAAGCTTTCAAAGCCACCAAACATCATTCCTTTCCCTTAACCTCTCCCAAATTATGTTTTGCACCAATACACAAACTAGGGGGCTTTATTGCTGAGTGGACGTCGCTCTCGACTCGTAATCCTAGCTCATTCGATCCCCGGTGATGGCACAAACGGAAATCAGCAGAGTTTCTACCATCTGATGCCCTCTGTTACCTAGCAGTAAATATGTACCTGGGCGTTAGACAGCTGTTACGGGCTGCTTCCTGTGTGTGTGTGGAATTTCTTTTATTAGTTATTAATAATTGATTGATTGACTGTTGAGAGCGGGCCGAAGGAGCAGAGCTCAACCCTCGCAAGCACAACTAGGTGAACACAACTAGATAAATACTAACCAACCACATCTCGTACAATCCACTACACACGCAACCCCCCACCCCCCCAACTCCCTAAATCACTCTACCTTAGTCATTAAAAAATTAAAACAATCAATTAATACACCAAAAATACTAACTATAAATAAAGGAACCAAATTTGAGACATACAGCGACTCCAGCGTGGTCTAGTCGGAAGAGAACGTGTTCTCATCTGGATAGATTGCGATCGAGCCTGTCGGAACGGGTGTGTAACTGCAGGGCACAAATATTTGTGTGTCCCCCTGTAGCTGCCTCTGTTTCGACAGGTTCCCTGAATAGCTGGAATTGACCTGGCCCTTGGAAAGTGGGGAAGGGGTGAAATCCGTTGGGCCCACGGATGAATACCTTGGAACCATGGACCTAGGGCAGGTCTAATCACCTGGGATTCGAACCCACGGTGGGATTAAGGGAGGAGATATTGGGAGGGCGAGGGGAAAGGATGTTTCCTGGAACCAAACCTCACATAAACCCGGACACTCACACACCATCCTCACCGGAACACTCACAGGGACACTCATCTCACACACCCATAGACCGTGATAAGGGAGACCATCTGAGGGGACACAGATGGCCTCGTGGACCCACAGGTACAACCGGACACACACGCACCCGGAAACTCACAGGGGCACTCACACTCACACACACTCACACTCACAGGGAAACACACACACAGACACACATCCAAAGACACAAACTGTGAAAAGGGAGTCCATCTGAGGGGACACAGATGGCCTCCTGGCCCACAGGTATATATCAATTTTTTAATTTACATATATATTTATAATTATAACATATTAAAATATATATATATATATATATAATATATATATATATATAAATATATAATATATTATATATATATATATATTATATATATATAAGTTAAGTTCTTTTCATTTGAGTTGAAACTACCTCACCAACCCTAAAATGGTTAACATAAATTGATTGGAATATGTATGTGGACGCTCGGTTAGTGTTACTGTAATTTATATGGTTAATGTTTGAATGATATAGTTTCCCCTCATTGTCACATTTTTGTTACTATTTCGCTGTTCACTCTCACTCTCTCTCTGAATCCCGTGGACTAATTGTGCTGACGTGTGTTTGTTTAAGGTACGGTAACCATAGGCTTTTTACACAATAATTTGCAACTATTTGCAAAGAAACATTTCTAAAGATTATCTAAGTTCCTAATAAGTATTCTTTTTCCTAACATACAAGTCAATCACACAGTACCTAACCTCAGTCAGAAACACTTTTCTTACTATATCTCGCAACGTGTTTTGCATACATATCCTATCTTAAAAAATTAACAATTTTAATTCATAACTGGCAACCCCCCTCCCCTCCAAAGCTTTCAAAGCCACCAAACATCATTCCTTTCCCTTAACCTCTCCCAAATTATGTTTTGCACCAATACACAAACTAGGGGGCTTTATTGCTGAGTGGACGTCGCTCTCGACTCGTAATCCTAGCTCATTCGATCCCCGGTGATGGCACAAACGGAAATCAGCAGAGTTTCTACCATTCTGATGCCCTCTGTTACTAGCAGTAAATATGTACCTGGGCGTTAGACAGCTGTTACGGGCTGCTTCCTGGGTGTGTGTGTGGAATTTCTTTTTATTAGTTATTAATAATTGATTGATTGACTGTTGAGAGGCGGGCCGAAGGAGCAGAGCTCAACCCTCGCAAGCACAACTAGGTGAACACAACTAGGTAAATACTAACCAACCACGATCTCGTACAATCCACTACACACGCAACCCCCCACCCCCCAACTCCCTAAATCACTCTACCTTAGTCATTAAAAAATTAAAACAAATCAATTAATACAAAAATACTAACTATAAATAAAGGAACCAAATTTGAGACATACAGCGACTCCAGCGTGGTCTAGTCGGAAGAGAACGTGTTCTCATCTGGATAGATTGCGATCGAGCCTGTCGGAACGGGTGTGTAACTGCAGGGCACAAATATTTGTGTGTCCCCTCCTGTAGCTGCCTCTGTTTCGACAGGTTCCCTGAATAGCTGGAATTGACCTGGCCCTTGGAAAGTGGGGAAGGGGTGAAATCCGTTGGGCCCACGGATGAATACCTTGGAACCATGGACCTAGGGCAGGTCTAATCACCTGGGATTCGAACCCACGGTGGGATTAAGGGAGGAGATATTGGGAGGGCGAGGGGAAGGATGTTTCCTGGAACCAAACCTCACATAAACCCGGACACTCACCACACACATCCTCACGGAACACTCACAGGGACACTCAATCTCACACAACCCATAGACCGTGATAAGGAGACCATCTGAGGGACACAGATGGCCTCGTGGACCCACAGGTACAACCGACACACACGCACCCGGAAACTCACAGGGGCACTCACACTCACACTCACACTCACAGGGATAACACCACACACAGACACACATCCAAAGACACAAACTGTGAAAAGGGAGTCCATCTGAGGGGACACAGATGGCCTCCTGGCCCACAGGTATATATCAATTTTTTAATTTACATATATATTTATAATTATAACATATTAAAATATATATATATATAATATATATATATATAATATATATATATATATATATATATATATATATCTATATTATAATATATATAAGTTAAGTTCTTTTCATTTGAGTTGAAACTACCTCACCAACCCTAAAATGGTTAACATAAATTGATTGGAATATGTATGGACGCTCGGTTAGTGTTACTGTAATTTATATGGTTAATGTTTGAATGATATAGTTTCCCCTCATTGTCACATTTTTTGTTACTATTTCGCTGTTCACTCTCACTCTCTCTCTGAATCCCGTGGACTAATTGTGCTGACGTGTGTTTGTTTAAGGTACGGTAACCATAGGCTTTTTACACAATAATTTGCAACTATTTGCAAAGAAACATTTCTAAAGATTATCTAAGTTCCTAATAAGTATTCTTTTTCCTAACATACAAGTCAATCAACAGTACCTAACCTCAGTCAGAAACACTTTTCTTACTATATCTCGCAACGTGTTTTGCATACATATCCTATCTTAAAAATTAACAATTTTAATTCATAACTGGCAACCCCCCTCCCCTCCAAAGCTTTCAAAGCCACCAAACATCATTCCTTTCCCTTAACCTCTCCCAAATTATGTTTTGCACCAATACACAAACTAGGGGCTTTATTGCTGAGTGGACGTCGCTCTCGACTCGTAATCCTAGCTCATTCGATCCCCGGTGATGGCACAAACGGAAATCAGCAGAGTTTCTACCATTCTGATGCCCTCTGTTACCTAGCAGTAAATATGTACCTGGGCGTTAGACAGCTGTTACGGGCTGCTTCCTGGGTGTGTGTGTGGAATTTCTTTTATTAGTTATTAATAATTGATTGATTGACTGTTGAGAGGCGGGCCGAAGGAGCAGAGCTCAACCCTCGCAAGCACAACTAGGTGAACACAACTAGATAAATACTAACCAACCACGATCTCGTACAATCCACTACACACGCAACCCCCCACCCCCCCAACTCCCTAAATCACTCTACCTTAGTCATTAAAAAATTAAAACAAATCAATTAATACACCAAAAATACTAACTATAAATAAAGGACCAAATTTGAGACATACAGCGACTCCAGCGTGGTCTAGTCGGAAGAGAACGTGTTCTCATCTGGATAGATTGCGATCGAGCCTGTCGGAACGGGTGTGTAACTGCAGGGCACAAATATTTTGGTGTCCCCTCCTGTAGCTGCCTCTGTTTCGACAGGTTCCCTGAATAGCTGGAATTGACCTGGCCCTTGGAAAGTGGGGAAGGGGTGAAATCCGTGGGCCCCACGGATGAATACCTTGGACCATGGACCTAGGGCAGGTCTAATCACTGGGATTCGAACCACGGTGGGATTAAGGAGGAGATATTGGGAGGGCGAGGGAAAGGATGTTTCCTGGAACCAAACCTCACATAAACCCGGACACTCACACACACATCCTCACCGGAACACTCACAGGGACACTCAATCTCACACACACCCATAGACCGTGATAAGGGAGACCATCTGAGGGGACACAGATGGCCTGGACCCACAGGTACAACCGGACACACACGCACCCGGAAACTCACAGGGGCACTCACACTCACACACACTCACACTCACAGGGATAAACACACACACAGACACACATCCAAAGACACAAACTGTGAAAAGGGAGTCCATCTGAGGGGACACAGATGGCCTCCTGGCCCACAGGTATATATCAATTTTTTAATTTACATATAATTATAATTATAATTAAAATATATATATATATATATATATATATATATATATATAATATATATATATATATATATATATTATATATATATAAGTTAAGTTCTTTTCATTTGAGTTGAAACTACCTCACCAACCCTAAAATGGTTAACATAAATTGATTGGAATATGTATGTGGACGCTCGGTTAGTGTTACTGTAATTTATATGGTTAATGTTTGAATGATATAGTTTCCCTCATTGTCACATTTTTTGTTACTATTTCGCTGTTCACTCTCACTCTCTCTCTGATCCGTGACTAATTGTGCTGACGTGTGTTTGTTTAAGGTACGGTAACCATAGGCTTTTTACACAATAATTTGCAACTATTTGCAAAGAAACATTTCTAAAGATTATCTAAGTTCCTAATAAGTATTCTTTTTCCTAACATACAAGTCAATCACACAGTACCTAACCTCAGTCAGAAACACTTTCTTACTATATCTCGCACGTGTTTTGCATACATATCCTATCTTAAAAAATT